>NC_057801.1:529189901-529227578 GCF_018294505.1 Triticum aestivum | reverse complement strand
TTGAGCATGAACATTGTATCTGGATCTCATTTAATACGAGATGGCTACTCATTTAAATCCGAGAATAATGGTTGTTCTATTTATATGAGAGATATGTTTTATGGTCATGCCCCGATGGTCAATGGTTTATTCTTAATGAATCTCGAACGTAATGTTACACATATTCATAGCGTGAATACCAAAAGATGTAAAGTTGATAACGATAGTCCCACATACTTGTGGCATTGCCGCCTTGGTCACATTGGTGTCAAGCGCATGAAGAAGCTCCATGCTGATGGACTTTTAGAGTCTCTCAATTATGAATCATTTGACACATGCGAACCATGCCTCATGGGCAAAATGACCAAGACCCCGTTCTCCAGAACAACGGAGCGAGCAACCAACTTGTTGGAAATCATACATACCGATGTGTGCGGTCCAATGACCGTTGAGGCTCGCGGAGGATATCGTTATGTTCTCACTCTCATGATGACTTGAGTAGATATGGGTATGTCTACTTGATGAAACACAAGTCTGAGACCTTTGAAAAGTTCAAGGAATTTCAGAATGAAGTAGAGAATCAACGTGACCGAAAGATAAAATTCTTACGATCAGATCGTGGAGGAGAATATTTAAGTCACGAATTTGGTACACACTTAAGAAAATGTGGAATCGTTTCACAACTCACGCCGCCTGGAACACCTCAGCGTAACGGTGTGTCCGAACGTCGTGATCGCACTCTATTGGATATGGTGCGATCTATGATGTCTCTTACCGATTTACCGTTATCATTTTGGGGATACGCTCTAGAGACAGCTACATTCACTTTAAATAGGGCACCGTCTAAATCCGTTGAGACGACACCGTATGAATTATGGTTTGGGAAGAAACCTAAGCTGTCATTTCTAAAAGTTTGGGGATGCGAAGCTTATGTCAAGAAACTTCAACCTGAAAAGCTCGCACCCAAGTCGGAAAAATGCGTCTTCATAGGATACCCTAAAGAAACCATTGGGTATACCTTCTACTTAAGATCCGAGGGCAAGATATTTGTTGCCAAGAACGGATCCTTTCTGGAAAAAGAGTTTCTCTCGAAAGAAGTAAGTGGGAGGAAAGTAGAACTCGATGAAGTACTACCTCTTGAACGGGATAGTAGTGCACCTCAATAAAATGTTCCTGTGATGCCTACACCAACTGAAGAGGAAAATAATGATGATGATCAAGGTACTTCGGATCAAGTCGCTACTGAACTTCGTAGGTCCACAAGGACACGTTCCGCACCAGAGTGGTACGGCAACCCTGTCCTAGAAATCATGTTGTTGGACAACGGTGAACCTTCGAACTATGAAGAAGCAATGGCGGGCCCAGATTCCAACAAATGGCTAGAAGCCATGAAATCCGAGATAGAATCCATGTATGAAAACAAAGTATGGACTTTGACTGACTTGCCCGATGATCGGCAAGCGATAGAAAACAAATGGATCTTTAAGAAGAAGACGGACGCGGATGGAAATGTCACCATCTATAAAGCTCGACTTGTCGCTAAGGGTTATCGGCAAGTTCAAGGGATTGACTACGATGAGACTTTCTCTCCCGTAGCGAAGCTTAAGTCCGTCCAAATCATGTTAGCAATTGCCGCATACTATGATTATGAGATATGGAAGATGGACGTCAAAACAGCATTCCTTAACGGGCATCTTAAGGAAGAACTGTATATGATGCAGCCGGAGGGTTTTGTCGATCCTAAGAATGCTAACAAAGTATGGAAGCTCCAGCTATCCATTTATGGGCTGGTGCAAGCATCTCGGAGTTGGAACATTCGTTTTGATGAGATGATCAAAACGTTTGGGTTCATGCAGACTTACGGAGAAGCCTGCGTTTACAAGAAAGTGAGTGGGAGCTCTGTAGCATTTCTCATATTATATGTAGATGACATACTTTCGATGGGAAATGATATAGAACTTTTGGACAGCATTAAAGGCCTACTTGAATAAGTGTTTTTCAATGAAGGACCTTGGAGAAGCTGCTTATATATTATGCATCAAGATCTATAGAGATAGATCGAGACGCCTCATAGGTCTTTCACAAAGCACATACCTTGATAAGATTTTGAAGAAGTTCAAAATGGATCAGTCCAAGAAGGGGTTCTTGCCTGTATTGCAAGGTGTGAGATTGAGCTCGGCTCAATGCCCGACCACGGCAAAAGATAAAGAAGAGATGAGTGTCATCGCCTATGCTTCAGCCATAGGATCTATTATGTATGCCATGCTGTGTACCAGACCTGATGTAAACCTTGCCGTAAGTTGGGTAGGAAGGTACCAAAGTAATCCCGGCAAGGAACACTGGACAGCGGTCAAGAATATCCTAAAGTACCTGAAAAGGACGAAGGACATGTTTCTCGTTTATGGAGGTGACGAAGAGCTCGTCGTAAAGGGTTACGTCGACGCTAGCTTCGACACAGATGTGGATGACTCTAAGTCACAAACCGGATACGTGTATATGTTGAATGGTGGAGCAGTAAGCTGGTGCAGCTACAAGCAGAGCGTCGTGGCGGGATCTACATGTGAAGCGGAGTACATGGCAGCCTCGGAGGCAGCACATGAAGCAATTTGGGTGAAGGAGTTCATCACCGACCTAGGAGTCATACCCAATGCGTCGGGGCGGATCAAACTCTTCTGTGACAACACTGGAGCTATTGCCCTTGCCAAGGAGCCCAGGTTTCACAAGAAGACCAGGCACATCAAGCATTGTTTCAACTCCATCCGTGAAAATGTTCAAGATGGAGACATAGATATTTGCAAAGTACATACGGATCTGAATGTCGCAGATCCGTTGACTAAACCTCTCTCACGAGCAAAACATGATCAACACAAGAACTCTATGGGTGTTCGATTCATCACAATGTAACTAGATTATTGACTCTAGTGCAAGTGGGAGACTGTTGGAAATATGCCCTAGAGGCAATAATAAAAGCATTATTACTATATTTCCTTGTTCATGATAATTGTCTTTTATTCATGCTATAATTGTATTATCCGGAAATCATAATACATGTGTGAATACATAGACCACAATACGTCCCTAGTAAGCCTCTAGTTGACTAGCTCGTTGGTCAACAGATAGTCATGGTTTCCTGACTATGGACATTAGATGTCGTTGACAACGGGATCACATCATTAGGAGAATGATGTGATGGACAAGACCCAATCCTAAGCATAGCACAAGATCGTGTAGTTCGTTTTGCTAGAGCTTTTCCAATGTCAAGTATCTCTTCCTTAGACCATGAGATCGTGTAACTCCCGGATACCGTAGGAGTGCTTTGGGTGTACCAAACGTCACAACGTAACTGGGTGACTATAAAGGTGCATTACAGGTATCTCCGAAAGTGTCTGTTGGGTTGACACGGATCGAGACTGGGATTTGTCACTCCGTATGACGGAGAGGTATCTCTGGGCCCACTCGGTAATGCATCATCATAATGAGCTCAAAGTGACCAAGTGTTTGGTCACGGGATCATGCATTGCGGTACGAGTAAAGTGACTTGCCGGTAACGAGACTGAACGAGGTATTGGGATACCGACGATCGAGCCTCGGGCTTGTAACGTACCGATTGACAAAGGGAATAGTATACGGGGTTGCTTGAATCCTCGACATCGTGGTTCATCCGATGACATCATCGAGGAGCATGTGGGAGCCAACATGGTATCCAGATCCCGCTATTGGTTATTGACCGGAGAGCCGTCTCGGTCATGTCTGCATGTCTCCCGAACCCGTAGGGTCTACACACTTAAGGTTCGGTGATGCTAGGGTTATTAGGAAGACTTGTATGTGATTACCGAATGTTGTTCGGAGTCCCGGATGAGATCCCGGACGTCACAAGGAGTTTCGAAAGGGTCCGGAGGTAAAGATTTATATATGGGAAGTTGTCATGAGGACACCGGAAAGTTTCGGGGCATATCGGTATTGTACCGGGGCCACCGGAGGGGTTCCGGGGGTCCACCGGGAGGGGCCACCCCTCTTGGTGGGCCACATGGGCCGCGTAGGGCAGGGCACCAGCCCCTGGAGGGCTGGGTGCCCCCCCTTGGGCCCATGCGGCTAGGGTTGGGGGGGGGGAACCCTAAGGGGGCGCCCCCTTTGCTTGGGGGCAAGTTCCCCCTCTCTGGCCGCCGCCCCCCCCCTCTAGATCCCATCTAGATGGGACGGCCCGCCTGCCCCTTCCCCTATAAATAGAGGGGTGAGGGGAGGGCTGCAACACACAACCAAGGCGCAGCCCCTCCCCTCCCCAACACCTCTCCTCCTCCGTCACGAGCTTGGCGAAGCCCTGCCGGAGTACTGCTTCTCCACCAACACCACGCCGTCGCGCTGCCGTTGGAGCTGTCTTCCTCAACCTCTCCTTCCTCCTTGCTGGATCAAGACGAAGGAGACGTCGTCCGTTCCGTACGTGTGTTGAACACGGAGGTGCTGTCCGTTCGGCACTTGGTCATCGGTGATCTGAATCACGTCGAGTACGACTCCATCATCACCGTTCCCTCGAACGCTTCCGCCCGCGATCTACAAGTGGTACGTAGATGCAAACTCACTCCCTTGACTCGTTGCTTAGATGAACTCATAGATGGATCTTGGTGAAACCGTAGGAAAAATTTTAATTTTCTGCAGCGTTCCCCAACACTTCCTTGCCGCCGGCAGGCGTTGGCGAGGGGATTGCCTTTGACTTTGGTCCCCTCAGTCCGGACAGATACTCTGGGTCACCCAGCCCGGCGAGGAAAAGGAAGGCACCAGAGGAGGAGGAGGAGGAGGAAGGAAATGACGAGTAAGCCTCTGCTTTCCTCCCTCATTCCTCGCACATCCCCCGACGGTGTTACTCACTTGCCTTCATTTTGCAGGGATGTGGAGACGCTGGCCCAGAGGGTGAAGAGGGCTCGGTCGTCGGCGAGTAGCCAGCCCCCAGCAGGCACCTCTGGCACGCCACTGGTGGTGTCGAGCAGCCCGGACAGCAGCCCCCGGCCCAGCCCCCAACGTGAATCCATCACCCACCCTCCATCAGCATGCATTATGCGTGATGCTTCAGCGCTAACCATGCCGTGGGTGCGGGAGGGGAGCAGCACCAAGGGGAGCCATGAAGGGATTCTCCTATCGTGCCTCTCCCGTCAACCACACCACCACGAGGGGTGTCCCCGGCAAGGGCACCAAGCCCCAAGGCCATGCACATGGAGGAGGAGGAGGAGAATGCAGGCGCTGGTGGCTTCCATTCGGCGCTGGATCTTGGCGGAGAAAACGCTTCCGCCCCTCGGCCTGGCACAGGTAGGCTACCTGTTTTTTTTACATTCTTCTTTTCCTCTCCGGCTTTTGATCTAGGCTCCACCCCGTCTCTTTCTTATTGTCCAGGCCCTTCTTTGGAGGACATCGACACCACCATCAAGGATGTCGCCGCGGAGGCCGCGGCAGAGGCGGAGAAGATTGCTACCGAGGGGAGCGCCAGGGATGCCGCCGAGGAAGCCACCAAGGGGCCCACTGAAGGCCCCGACAAGGAGCGTGCCGAGGAGCCCGGCAAGGGACCCACCGAGGGAACCGGGAAGGCCACTGTCGAGGAGGCAGTGGTCGACGACCAGCCCTCCTCCTCCGCCGCCTCTGGCTCCGGCAAGTACCTGAAGGTGGGCGATGACCTCTTCGTACACCTTCCAGGCGCGTGAAGCTCCAGAGCCCCCATCGAGGGCGAACTGTTCGACAATGAGGTGCTCACCGGCGCCAGTCTTGACGTTATTGATGAGCCGAGCGTCGATGGCGATGGCTCCTAGGAGGAGCGGCTGCTCTGGGCCATGGGTGCCATCTTCCGGAAACTCCAGGCTCTCCACCGGGCTCGCCTGGACAAGGCCAAGTCCAAGACGGCGGTGGTGGAGAAAGTGGAGGCAGATTCTGAGGAGCGCGTCACCGAGGCACAAGGTTGGTGGCGCCAGGCTCAGGACGAGCTGAAGGCCGCTCAGGGCGAGCTAGCCAGGCGTGACCTGGAGCTCACCATGAGGTTGGCCGACATCGAGAAGGCCCAGGAAACGATGAAGAGGCTGGCCGACGAGGCCGCAGCCATCCGGTCCCAGCATGAGGCCGCCCTGAGGACCCAGGAGGAGGACCTTCCCACGCGCGAGGAGAAGCTTGCCGCCACTCTCCGCGGCAAGGATGAAGAAGTGGACAAGCTCGTCCTACAGCGGACCCAGGAGCTGGAGTGGAGGCATCAGGAGGCACTCAATGCCCTAGCTCAGGCTCACGCCGGCAAGGTGAAGGAGCTAGAGGATCAAACTCTGAAGCTGTCCCAAGAGAAGGACGCGCTCAACGGCACCCTGACAGAGGCGCAGGGCGAGATCATTGGCAAGTCTGGAGAGTTCTCCTAAGCCAATGCATCCATCAAAGATCTCAAGCAGAAGCTAGGAGAGCTCGAGGAGGTGTTGTCGGGGGCCTTGACCCGGGAGGGACTCCTGACAAAGGAGATGGAGACGGAGAAGAAGCTGCTGAGGAACGAGATCGCCAACCTCAAGGATCACAAGGCAGACGAGAAACGCTCGCTTGAATGCCTTGCCGTCGCAAACTTGGCCGCCGACCAGCTGGCCATCATGGGGGTGTCGGGCATGGAGTACGCCCCGGAAGTGAACCTGAGCCCCAACGCCAGCCTGACCATATACTTTGAGAGGGTCGTTGGAGCCTTGAAGCGGCTCCACTCCAACCGGGCGGCCTCCCTTGCTGAAGAATCCCGGATTCTTTGCCAGGGGGCCATCACCAGGGTGCTCGTCAAGATAGCGCACTGGCATCCTGACCTCGACTTCGGAGCGGTGCTGAAGAGCTTGCCGGAGGATGCTGACATCGCAGCGCTCAACGAGCGTATCCAGCCCATCCTCAGCCGCATCAACAAAATCAAGAGGTTGGAGGGCCAGCGCCGGGACTGAGAACCTCATTTCTTACCGCCGCTGCAGGTCCATGACCAAGACAAATGCTATCTTTAGTTAGAAGCACGGCGGCAATTTATGTAATACGACTCTGCAATACCCCTGAAACTATGCATGTTATTCTTCGGTTAGACTCTCCTTTGTATGTATGCCCCACGTCGATTGGGTAAGCTTGCTGGCACGTAACCCGGGGCGGCGCCCTAAGGACGGATCCTCATTACCCTGTCGGGTATGCTTGCCGCCAGTGAAGCACCTTACCGCCGCCAGCGCGGCCGCTCGATCTATCGAGCTTGACTCGAGTCAGAAGCGAGAGTGTAGCTGGTGGCGGAAGGCTACCCTGCTACTCTTGACGCGGACGCTTGAACTGTTGAGCGGGCTCGAAACAGAACAAGGGTGTTGCCAATCGCAGGAGGGCCCCTTTGCTTATAGGTTTCCCATACATAGGCAGAACCACCGAGGAAAACAACCTTATATTTAAGGATAAAAACTTAAAGTTTGGCAAGACTTAGCTCTTTCGTCGCTGCCTCGGCATCCTTCACGCCAACGGGCAGTGCCGCCCTCTTGTCTGCCTTCTCCGCAGATGCCACGGCGATGATGAACTGCTAGGCCTACCCCTAGGCCAGATTCTCACAATAGCGTTGCCCCCTACCTGGCGCGCCAAAGATGTCGGTGGGAAACGACACCTATGGGATCACTGGAATCCCTTCTGCGGTTGCGGGGCACGGAATCGTGAGAAGAGTGGGACTAGGGGATGGCACACAGGGGATTTACCCAGGTTCGGGCCGCAAAGATGCGTAAAACCCTACGATCCTGCTTTGGTGGTTGTATTAGTGTTCTTGAGCTCTCGAACTAGCTCTGGGTGCTGCCAGGTTCAAAAGAGCCGAATCCCTTCTCAGTATGCTATGGGCCTCCTTTTATAGGCGAAAGGGGCTGCCACAGTGGCACATAGGAGGTGGAAAGTGCTACAGCGTTGCGAGGTTATCTAGTATTACAGGACAAGACGCATTAAATGCGGGGCTTAGATTTCCGTCACTTTATTGGGGGACGGGGGTGAGGCCCGTCCCGTCCGTCACTGCCCCTCCTGGCTTCGACACGCGCCTCAGCGAGCAACGCATGCAGCACCATGTAGGCAGGTAGGCAGCTGAGGTGGTGCGGTGGTGGAGCCTCCACGAAGGTCTGCATGCTGCCACGCAGGTGCCTGCCCCAGCTGGTTGGGTCGGTGGCTGCGCATGAACGGCGGTAGGAACTTGGCTGGTGCGGGCCTGGCAGTGGCCTTGCCAGGACGCTTGGCGACGGTCTTGCCGGGTGGCCCGGCAAGGGTCTTGCCGCGGCGCGCCGGCTTCGCCGGCAAGGATCTTGCCGGGGGGTCATGTGGGTTTCTTCGGTGGGGACGGCTGCCTTCCTATCCCCATTTGATCTTGATTGCTCTATGTCTTCACAAAGATCTGCATGCCATCACGGAGGTGCCTCCCGAACCCTGTCCCAACGCGACTGCTCAGCGTCAGTGGGCTCAAAGGTGGCTCGCTCAATGGGTGTGGACGAGCTGCCCCGGCAAGGATCTTGCCGGGGCTGCTGGGGCTGCCCTCGGCAAGGGTCCTTGCCAGGGCAACCTGCATTGCCCGTGCAACCTTTGTGGTCTTGGTCCTTTGTTGTTTTGCTTTGCTTGTCCCTGTGGCCTTGGCTTTTCTCCAGCTTCCCTCTCTTGCCTTGCTCATGTGTGGTCATGGCAGGCAGCTCTGACTGCCTGTGCACAAGTAAAGGAGTCAAAAGCTAGGCCCCTACTTTTGTACACCGACACGCCTCCTGTTACCATTAGCCTTAGACGCACAGTTCAGGACCCCCTACCCGAGATCCGCCGGTTTTGACACCGACACTATCCACTTTTATTACCTCTCAATATATATGTAGTTTTATTCTCGTGAAGTACTTGTAGTTTTATTCTTGCAAAATAGTTTCATACTTCTTTTAGGTAAAGCAAACGTCAAGTGTGCGTAGAGTTGTATCGGTGGTCGATAGAACTTGAGGGAATATTTGTTCTACCTTTAGCTCCTCGTTGGGTTCAACACTCCTATTTATCAAAGAAGGCTACAAACGATCCCCTATACTTGTGGGTTATCAATGCTCAGCATGATTGTGTACAATAACTGACATGCATACAAAAAAAATAGTGAGATTATGTAAGGAGAGCACGCAAAAATCTAGAGTGATGGTACAACCAGTTGGTTGATCCAAATTTAATGATAGCTTTAATTTAATAAAAAAAGACAGATGATGATTGGTTTACTGTTTGTTTCCCACCAAGTTGAACAACATAGACATACCTTAGGTGAACCAGATAATAGACAAAGATACTATTCATTGTTGCCTCCATATATGCACCACAAGCATTTTAAAACTCAAGTTTGAACATTAATTTGTTTTTCTATTTATATTTCCACACGTGTTTTCTGCTTTTTAAATGGGTTTTTTCCTGGATCTTTTTGGGTTTTCACCTATCAAGTAGTATACCATCCAGGAAGGGCACAAGTGAACACGTGTAAAGGAGATGATTCACCTTTATGTATGTGAAGTAGATGTGGCATGTGTCACTTGTCAAACATACTCTTGACATGGTGATGTCCGTAGGATGCTCCACATCAAATGATTCAGTGGAAGGCCATAAAAATGTAGTAAGCCCTTCATGAACGGGTGAATTGGGAAACCCGGGCCGCCTGGAAATAAAAGGAACAAATTAGAATACCCGCTCATTCCCCCAGCACGCAGTTGTCCAACCTGGGTAAGGAAAAAATGCAGCTCAAAAGGACCGAGGTGCATCCTCGACTTGAAGACCAGTTCAGGGACTATTGATAGTGTCCTGCACCAGGGGTACACATCAGACCATCTCGCGGACAGGAGGGACGGGCTGAGGACCTTTGTGATGATTTACATGTGGGTCATGCTTGTTAGGCCCATGACGCCAAAGAAGAGATACTCCAAGGCTTAGAGTGCATCTACATCATGACTACCTTAGAGATAACCAACCTATGTGTCAACCCTAGACCCCGGGTATTTATATAAGCCAAGGGGGGCTCGTAAATGGACATATAGACTCATTACGATCTTGTGGTAGATCAACTTGTACTCTCCATTCCCTCAAAATCAATACAATGAAAGTAGGATGTAGGGTATTATCTCATTGATAGAGCTCAAACCTGGGAATACAATTGTGTCTGTGACACCCCCAATTCAATCGTACACTAATCATGCACGCAAACATGTACGATCAAGATCAGGGACTCACGGGAAGATATCACAACACAACTCTTAAACATAAATAAGTCATACAAGCATCATAATACAAGCCATGGGCCTCGAGGGCTCGAATACAAGTGCTCGATCATAGACGAGTCAGTGGAAGCAACAATATCTAAGTACAGACATAAGTAAAACAAGTTGCCATAAGATGGCTAGCACAAACTGGGATACAGATCGAAAGAGGCGCGGGCCTCCTGCCTGGGATCCTCCTAGACTACTCCTGGTCGTTGTCAGCGGCCTGCACGTAGTAGTAGGCACCTCTAGTGTAGTAGGAGTCATCGTCGATGGTGGCGTCTGGCTCCTGGGCTCCAACGTCTGGTTGTGCCATCCAAGAAGAAGAGGGAAAGGGGGGGAAGGGGGAGAAAAGCAACCATGATTACTCATCCAAAGTACTCGCAAGCAAGGATCTACACTACATATACATGGGTATATATGTAAAGAGGCAATATCGGTGGAATGAACTGCAGAATGCTAGAATAAGAGGGGGATAGCTAGTCCTATCAAAGACTACGCTTCTGGCAGCCTCCGTCTTGCAGCATGTAGAAGAGAGTAGATTGAAGTCCTCCAAGTAGCGTCGCATAGCATAATCCTAGTCGGCGATCCTCCCCTCATCACCCTGTGGGAAAGCGATCACCGGGTTATCTTTGGGACTTGTCTGGGTGTGTTTTATTAAGTATCCAGTTCTAGTTGTCACAAGGTCAAGGTACAACTCTGGGTCATCCTTTTACCGAGGGACACGGCTATTCGAATAGATAAACTTCCCTACAGGGGTGTGTCGGTGTCAAAACTAGCAGATCTTGGGTAGGGGATCCCAAACTGTGCGTCTAAGGCTAATGTTAACAGGAGGCCTGGGACACGATGTTTTACCCAGGTTCGGGCCCTCTCGATGGAGGTAATACCCTACTTCCTGCTTGATTGATCTTGATGATATGAGTATTACAAGAGTTGATCTACCACGAGATCATAGAGGCTAAACCCTAGAAGCTAGCCTATGATTATGATTGTTCTTCTTGTCCTACGGACTAAACCCTCCGGTTTATATAGACACCGGAGGGGGCTAGGGTTACACAGAGTCGGTTACAGAGAAGGAAATCTACATATTCGAATATCCAAGCTTGCCTTCCACGCAAAGGAGAGTCCCATCCGGACAAGGGACGAAGTCTTCAATCTTGTATCTTCATAGTACAACAGTCCGTCCAAAGTCCAGCTGTCTGAGGACCCCTTAATCCAGGACTCTCTCAGTAGCCCCTGAACCAGGCTTCAATGATGATGAGTCCGGCGCGCAAATTGTCTTCGGCATTGCAAGGCGGGTTCCTTCTCCGAATACTCCATAGAAGATTTTGAAATCAAGGATCATGTCTGGCTCTGCAAAACAAATTCCACATACCACCGTAGAGAGCACAATATTCCACAAATCTAATCTGCTGACAACTTTTCATAGCGTGACATCACGCCACGACCCAGTCATTATTCGAATCGTTTTTCTCAACCAGCTACTGCACATATTGCGAGGTGGTTTCCTTGGCACGTCTTGTCGAAGCAGAGATCATGTCCCCTTATCACGTGATTCTCATCAATACCGGTATGGGTAACCCAACCATTCCATCAATCCGCTTGGGAAATAAGCAATCTTAACAGGCAAGTGGGGAGGCGCACAGTTTCTATCGCCTTTATAAAGAGATAAGGACTCTCCTTCTTCACCCATGCCTTCTTCCTTCTTCGCTCATACATTCTCGCACGCTCGAGCTCCAGCGCCCCAGTTCTCACCTTCTCCGTACAACCAAACATGTCTGGAGCGGGAGTGTCAGGTGGTAGGTGCGACATATGCCAACGGATGGCTTATCATTGTGGGAGCCAGTAAGACATCGCCGGTGCCTGGAAACGGGATAAGGCGAAGACATGCACGCTGGCGAATCTTACCCAGCTTCGGGGCTCTCCGTGGAGATAACACCCCTACTGCTGCTCTGCGGGGTCTCCGCATGATCACTAGATCAACAAGTAGCTACAAGAGGCTCCTTGAGCTGTTCGGTGGTAAGAGGAAGAAGGGCAAGGCTAGCTCTCTCCTCTCCTGATGGTAGTGTCTAAAACTCTGTGAGATCAACCCTTTGCATGGGTGTCCCGGGGGGTTTATATAGGCCTATCCCCCGGGGGTATAATGGTAATCCAGCTGGGTGCGGGCCTAGGCTGTCAGTGTCTACGACCGCCGTCTTCTCCGCCGGCTTCTGGGTCCCGCCGACTGGTGGGTCCCACCGGCTGTCGGCCCGCTGGTCGACAGGCCAGCCCCACCTCATGGGGGATCTTGTTGGGGGCTGGTTACTGTTGCCTCGCCTCTGATGACGAGGGCTTTGTCGAGGTAAGCATGGCTACAGTGCCGCCGCCTTGCGGGCTCCCACTGTAGCCTTACCATGTCTCATCTGCTTAATGGTGTGCGCGCCCCGAGGGGGGAGCAAGCCGGCTATTGGAAGCCGGCCCGGCCTTGGGCCGGCTGGGGGAGGCCGGGCCGCCTTCGGATGTCTCTCTGACCGAAGGGGCCCGCCGCCTGCGGGCCGTACTGGCAACCCGTCGTGGATGGCGTAATGATTCGCATGGCAACAGTGTCATGCCGGATGGGGGATGGCTGCCCCGTACGGCATACTGTAGCCACGCATACACCGGAATTCGGGGGTGGCAGGGCTCGCTGTGGCCACACCCCGTCCCGTCATCATTATGGGTGATGGTCTTTAGGACGCGGCATTCGGCCGCTTGCTTCTTGGAGTCGGCCCTTCGTGGGCCGCCTCCGGGGAGCCGGTCCTTCACGGGCCGGCTTCTTGGAGTCGGTCCTTCACGGGCCGGCTTCTTAGAGTCGGCGCGAGCTTGGCGTCCTCCGAAGGTTCTTTTATGGCCGGGCCGCCTTCCGCCAGCCGGCCTAGGTGATAGCCGGCCAGAGGAAGGCGGCCCCATGTCTTATGTGTTTCGAGGTCCGATCGGCCCGTTGCTTTTTCTGAGGGCCAAAGGGAGCCGGTTAGGCTACCCGTGTTCATTTACTCCGACAGTAGTCCCCGAAGCTGGTTGGGCTTCGCGGCTGAAGGGAAATCGAGAAGCTCGGCCAGCTTCCTATCCTGAGGAGCTGGCAGCTAGGAGACGGCCTTTCTTACGCGTGCCTTCTCGGCGATGCCTCCTCAACATTCGAAGGCGGGAACCAGCTGGCGCGCCAGCCGAGCGGCAGGCTGGCCGCCCGCTTTCCGCGTGCCAGGTGGCACCCTTCGGCTGGCAAGGCCTGCCAGCCCACGCGCGCGACGGGACACCGTCGCAGGCCAGGGCCTGCCACTCCCGCGCCTCGGCCCGTGCACGGATCTTTTGTGGCCCGAACCGACCGCACGTCTTCCGGCGGCGGTTCCCACTCGCCATCAAGGCGTGATAATCGCGGGGCATGGGGGAGTGGGCGCGGTTAATCCCCCGCTCCCCCGCGCCTCGCCTCCTCGGCTTCGCCGCACGAGGCTATAAGTAGGGGCGGGGAGGGGGGGCAGCAGTCATTCGCACGCTCGCCCTCGCCCTGCCCCCTTCTTCTTCTACTTTGCTGCGGTAGCTCCTCGCCGTGCTCCCGCTCCGCCATCCATTCTTCCTCCCAGCGCGCCGCAGGCTTGCTGCCTCCGCGCCGGGCGCTTCTCGTCGTCACGCTCGCCGCCATGGCTCCGACGTCGAGCTCTTGGGACGGCTCCACCATCCGCGACGACCACATAGAGTTTCTCCGCAAGACGGGGCGACTGCTGAGCGAGGATCTCGTGCAGGTCCGCCTCGCGCTAGCGAGGGAGATTTCGCCGGCGCCGGAGGAAGGCGAGCGAGTGATCTTCTACTCGCACTGCATGCGCGGCGTCGGCCTCCCCGCTAGTGGCTTCTTCCGCGCTTTTCTGGACTTCTACCAACTCCAGCCGTACCACCTCACCCCCAACAAGGTGGTGCTGCTGTCGGCCTTCGTCTCTTTGTGCGAAGGCTTCCTCGGCGTCCTCCCCACCATCGAGCTCTGGGGGGAGTTTTTCCAATCCAAGCTCGGCACGGCCGTCGCCGGCGTGCCAGCTCCGTGCGGCGCCTTCATCGCCATGAGGAGGTCCACCGCCGACAACCCCTTCCAATCAATCGCGCTGATCCAGTCGGTAAAGCTCTGGCAACGGTCTTACTTTTATGTAAAGAACGTTGCCCCGAACGGCGATTACGTCAACTTGCTGGCTTACGTAGCCGGCCCGCTAGCTGGGAGGCCGGCTTCATGGTCCTACCGGGCCAGGTCGCTGACGCCGGCTGGAGCCGGAGCCGTCGCCCGACTTCGGGTGCTCATCCAGTCGGACCGCCTGACCGGACCCGACTTGATCGCCGCCTTTGTCGAGCGTCGGGTCCTTCCGCTCCAAGGCCATCCTAATCTGATCTGTTAGATGAACGGCCGCTTCGACCCGAGCCGGCTCAGCACCAGGGAGATGCCTCACGACGAGGTGTCTTACATGGTGAACTACATCGCCAACTGCAAGCTCAAGCCGGACTGGCAGTATGGCATGGCGCCATTCTCTCGTGCCAATCCACCACCCATGGTAAGTTTTCTTTCTTCATTTGTTGTCGAATTCCTTTTTCGGGCCGACTCTTGACCACTCGGTCTGTCCTCAACCAGAACCACCTTCTTCATCCTCCGGCCGGGACCGCAGGGCCGGAGCACGAGTTCGCCCCCGACCGCGAGGCGGACGATCCTGACGATGCCGACTTGGGGGCGGCCGCCCTAGACGACGACGCCGCGGGGGGCAGCGGCGAGACAGGCGGCTCTGGCTTCATCGTCGGCTTCAAAGACTAGCCCGATGATGACGAGTCCGACCCCGCTCCACGCCGCCAGCCGGCGTCTGACCCCCAAGGCGCCGGCCCATCCGGCGGGCCGGCCGCACGAGGTGGCGTATTGAAGCGCCGAGCGGCACCGACTCCCTTTGGCGGCCGACCGAAGAGGCCTAAGGTGCCCGCGGTGGCAACCAAGCGGGACGAGGCGGCCGTGAAGGTGGCCCGCTTTCGCAAAGTGGTGAAGCAGCCGCAGGCGGTCTCGGCATAAGCTCTGGCCTTTATGCAACTTTCTTTCTTTTCTTCGTTTGATGTTCTTCTAAGTCTTGTCTCCTGTTTTGTCAACTAGGGCCCCGCTCTCTCTTGAGCGGACTACTGCCGCCTCCATAGTCGGCGGAGCGGGAGGGTCTGCAGGCTCCCGTCGTATAGATCCCCGCGTCGAGCTTCAGGCAGCGATGGAGCGGAACGCGCGGGAAGCGCGGGAGGAGCGGGAGGCGGAGGAGAGAAGGGCGGCCGCAACCGAGCCGGCCCTGGAGACGAGGCGGAGTCGGCCGAGGCGCAGGCCAACACAGCGGCCAGGGCCCAGGTGGAGGCCGAGGCCGCGGAGAAGACAGCGGAGGCCCAGCGAGGCCAGCCTCCGCGGCTCGTCATCCCCCTCCGTTCCGCGCCCCCGGACGTCCCACAGCCCCCACCAGAGGAGATCAGCCGCGACCCGCCGGTGACGGAGAGGGCGGAAGGCGGCGTAGTCGTCCTGGAGGGAGGAGTGGTGCCGCCTCCGTTGGCCGGGACCGGCCAGGGCGGCCAGTCTGAGGTGCCGCCTGAGCAGCCGACTGCGCAGGCGGAACTTGTGGTCTTGTCGCCGGCTCGCCGGCGTGCGGCGAGGGCGGATTCAGAGCCGGATCCGCAGAGGGCGGCTGCCTCCAGCTCGTTGTCGCATGAGCTGGAGTCGGCCACCGCTAGCTCGCCAGGGTGGACGCAGGGTGGTGGGACGGCCGCGCTGAACTTGGCGGCGCAAGACGTCCGCAGCCGACTTCAGGCCCAAGCTACCGCGCTGCAGCAATGTACCCGAGAATTTCTCGTGACGCGGGCGGTCGTTCGGGTGAGTTCTTTGTTCTTGATTTCTTTCCATGGGGACGCATCAGCGCACCCACTGGGTGTAGTCCCCGAGTTCCGAGCCGGCTGCTGAGCAGGCGGCTTGGAACTTCTTCGAAGACTTGTTTTACTGATTTGTTCTTGCTTGCTTCTTCATCCTGTTTGCAGGATTACCACAATCTCCACGCTGCTACCTTCAACTCCCAGGTCCGGTAGGCAGACAAGAGGGCCGCCGATCTGATGGAGAGCCGGCGTGAGTTACTTTGTCTTTTTATCTCATGTGGGGGCGCGTCAGCGCACCCACTGGGTGTAGTCCCCGAGATTCAGGCCGACTGCTGAGCAGTCGGGTCGGATCTTTCTTGCCGACTTCTTTCTTAACTTCTTCTTTTCTGTCAGGAGCCAACGCCGACTTGAGGCAACAACTGGGTGTCGCCGAGACCGCCCTTCGCACCAAGGAGGGTGAGCTCAATGCCTTGGCCCAGGAGCGTGACCGCCTGGCCAAGAGGCTGGCCGACCAGGAGGAAAGCCACCAGGCGGCCCTGAAGGCGGCCTAGGACAGCGAGGCCGCCCTCAAAGCCGAATTCGAGACCGAGGCGGCGGGCTGGGCCGAAGCAAGACAAGCTCTGAGTGAAGGCTACGGCCGTGTCGAACACCTGGTTGACGGTAGGCCGCCTTCTTCTTCACTCTTTGCTTGTCTTTGCAAGTCAGCTTATCTTCTGACTTGCTCTTTTTCCTTCTTCTTTGTGAAGAGTACTTTCCTGGCCATTCTATTGCTGCCAACCAAGCCATCGAAGCCCACCGTGAAGCCCGGCGGCAGGCTGGGGTTGAGATCGCGCCGGATGCCAACCGGTCACTTGAGGAGCAGCTTCTGGCGATCGAGGCCCGCCTCCAGCCGGCCTACCGCATGCTCCGCCGGCTTCAGCGTGCTAGGGCGCAGGTGCTGGCCACCCTCTGGCCTCGCGAGGTAATTCCTTGCACCCCCAGCCGTACTGTCGACTAGCTGGAGGTAGCCGTCGGCCGCCTTGAGGCCTGGAAAGCTTCAGCAACTCGATCCGGCGCTCGATGGGCGCTAGTGTTCGTCCGGGCTTGGTACCCTGGGCTGAAGTTGGATCAGCTGCGCACCTGGAGGCAGGAGGCCGACGAGGAGCTGGAGGCGGTGCGGCTGGCTATCATCCAGCGTGCTTCGGCGATCGCCGACTTCACCGGCACCACCACCTTTGCTCCTGAGGTGAACGAGGACGGCGTTGTGCAGCCGGAGGACTGGTTCGGGCTGAACCCGACCGATGGTGAGGACTCGGCGGAGGAGATTGACTCCAGCGACGTGGGCGAGGAGGAGGAGGAGGAAGATGGCGAAGATGCTGAGCCGGATGTCGGAGCAGCCGGCCAGCCTTAGCCTGACCGTGCCTCCAACAACGAGGCACGCGCGAACGCTCCGCCTGCCACCGGCGATGACCAGGCCGAGACTTGCCAGCCGGCCACTCCTCCAGCCGACACCGCCGTCTCCACCGTTCTTCCTGAAGCTCCAGGCGCTCCCTTGGCTCGATTTATCATTTACTTCCCTGCTAGTTACTCTTTGGAAAAAACTTGTTATTTTGCGCAATTCCACCCACTGGGGGTGTATTCAAACTTCGTTGAATGCCGGCCTTGTCAGGACCCCGACTCGATGTCACATCGATCTAGCCGGTAACACCTCATATCACTTTGCGGCCTCACGCACGGTATCCCCACGGGTGTCGCCTTACCTTTGCCCGGGACCGTTTGCGCCTTTTGGCTCACGTATATGATAGTGTCGCTAGCATCCATATGATAAGGAGCCCGGGCTGACATGACTAGTCGTAAACCCAAAGTGGCACAGACTTACAGGGACAGGCATCCATGACCCAGCTTCGAACGTGTTGGTCATCAGCAAATGGGTCCGGGCTGTAGCACTGGGCTAGCAGGACTCCGGTAAACCGGGCTGTAGCGGGCTAACAGGACTCCGGTACTCACAGCATGACATTTCCCCGAAGGGACAGACACAGGAACGAAGAAGGACACATGCCGGCCAGCCTAAGTGTTCCAGAGCAGTAGCAAGCTACCATGGCTCAGCGGTAACACTAGGAGACATTTCCCGGTAAGAGAGGCTACTAAAGATAAACAACTAGATAGTCAGATCCCACACATACCAAGCATTTCAATCATACACACAATATGCTCGATATGTGCAAATACAACGAAGCATCACAACATGACTCTACGATACAAGTACTTTATTTAAGGCTCAGGGAGCCATACATAACATACACAAAGGTACGGGTCTCACGACCCAACATTCAAGTCATACAGTCATACAAACCAGCAGCGGAAGTAACTTGTCTGAGTACAGACAACTAGTAAAATAAAGGAGGCTTGGAAAGCCTAGCTATACTACATGGTCCTTCACAAGCTCAGGATCACCACCTGGGTCTTTAGCCTACTCGTTGATGTCAACGTCTACATAGAACCCATCAGAAGAGGTTGCAGCGTCTTCTGTAAAAGTGTAAATTATAGCAACATGAGTACAAAGGTACTCAGCAAGACTTACATCAGATCCTACATACATGCATATTATCAAGAAGGGTTGGTGGAGTTATTGCAGCAAGCCAGCTTTGACTCTTGGCTAGACTATCCTACGATACTTCAACTTGAAATGGTTTTGCGCACATGAGTCCACTACTCACCACTTCAATACACTACCGAGGATCCGCCTCCGTCTTCCTACGGAAGAGCCATCCTCGGCACTCACACTTATCTTGAGGCTTTTAGTAGTTTCCATTTACTTGTCTATGAACTGTATAGGCAACCAAGTAGTCCTTTACCGCGGACGCGGCTATTCGAATAGATCATGTTAACCCTGCAGGGGTGTACTTCTTCATACATGTTTCCACCACTTAGCGTCTGCACACGACATGTGCTCGGCAGACTTCAAGCGAAAGCCGACGTGGGTGTAGACCACGACCTACCTAAACACTTAAGCCTCTAGTCCAGGTTTATCGCCTATTCAGGTTCCATCCGCATGGAGTCCGGCCGAGGTTTCCCATACGGCCCCGAACGATGTGAATAGGGTTCCCGAGATACCTAACGGGTATTCGGTACACCCGGCCACGTACCTACCGCATCACAGCCCACCCCTACGGTCAGCGCTGTCCACGGCCTCCAGTAGGCTACAAACACCAGAAACTACTTGCAACTCCTGGACAGAGAGCTAGGGTGAATAAGAAGTCGAGCGGGGTCATATTTCAGGGCCCAATGCATGGTAGTAACTGTATCTTAAATCACGCATACAGATCTCAGTGCTTAAGGTCGGCTTCAATGAAACAACCCACCATGTACTCCTACATGGCCTCTCATCGATACCTTTACCAAATCGTGTTCACCACACCACTCTCATTACCGACATAATCATTTCACTCTAGCCCATCACCCAGATGAACCAGACCTGACACGACTCTAAGCATAGCAGGCATAGCAAGGTAGGAACAACACATACATATGGCTCAAACAACTCCTACACATGCTAGTGGGTTTCATCTAGTTACTGTGGCAATGACAGGTCATGCAGAGGAAATGGGTTCAACTACCGTAGCACACAGCAGTTTGAAACGCGTTGTCTTAATGCAGTAAAAGAGAGCAGGAGCGAGAACATGGGATTGTATCGATATGATCAAATGGTTGGTTGCTTGCCTGATGGTTCGATGCACGGATACGGTTCTTCGTTAGGGTAATCACGGTACTCCTCGGAGGCAGAACCTGTCGCAAAGGACACCGATAAACAACCATCACCAAACAATGTGCAACAATATGATGCATGCATGAAACATGGCAATATGAGTGTGTTGGGCTAATGCAACTAAAACCAGAAGGGTTTGAACCAATTTGAATCAAAGATTCAAATTTCAAACTCAAACATGGCCTTTTAAAGTGCTTTTCCTTGTTCTGCTTAAAACATCAATTTAACTTGTTTGATCATGCATGAAAATAGTACAGATGGATAGATTGGATTTTTCTGATCATTTTTCATATATAATTTGTTTGATTTGGAGTTACAGAATAAAAGTTATGAATTTTTGAAGTTTAAATAATATCCTGGAATTTCCTGATTTAATTTAAATCCAGAAATATATATATTGCGTCAGCATTGAGTAAGCATGACGTCAGCAGTCAACTGCGGCTGGCTGGGGTCAAACCTGACGTGTGGGGTCCACACGTCAGTGACAGGGGGGTTAAACAGGGTTAGTTTAATCCTAATTAGGAATTAGTGGCGCTGGGGCCCACTGTCAGTGTCAGGGGGGTTAATTAAGCGGTGATTAGCACTAATCTGACCACCTGGCCGACGGGGCCCACGCGTCAGTGACCTTGGGGGGTCAAACCCCAGGTCAAACAGGTCAAACCCACCGCCGACATGACGCCGGCGGGGCCCGAGACGGCGGCGCGATGCGGAAACGCGCTACAGGGCACGGGCGAGGCCGTGCTTGGGCTCGTTGGAGAGCCCTTGCTCCCGCGCGTTGAACGGTGGCCGTGGCTGGGCCTGGGGTGGCCGGAGTCAACGACGGCGACGACCGTGGCGGCTGCCGGAGCTCGGTTGAGCTCGGGGTTGAGGCTACAACGGCTGCGGAGATGCGGGGTTGGCACCTACGGCTTATACGCGGTGCGGTGAGGACGTGGGTGTGCTCGGTTGGGCACTACGGTGACTGTGGCCACGACGGCGACGAGGCACGGCGGCGGCGAGCTTCGGAGCTCAAGGGGGTGGCAGCTACAGGATGCTAGGGACGACGGGGCAAGGGGGAATCGGGTCAGTGGCTCACCGCGGAGCTGCAGGGATGGTTAGCGGGCTCGGGGACGTCCGATAGCTCCCATTCGACGACGACGATCTCCGGTGGCCGAGGAGGGGAACGGCGACGTGGGCGGCGATGCAGAGCTTCCGGAGACCCGTGGATCGGTGGGGAGGAAGAGGGGGTCGAGGCGGAGCTCCTGAGCTCAACGGAGGGGCGAGGGCTGGCCGGTGACGGCTGCTATGGCGAACGGCGGCGATGGTGGTGTTCGGCCGTGAGAGAGAGAGCGAGGGGGAGGAGGGAAGAACCGAGGGAGAGTGAGAGAGAGCAGGGGGGAGGAGGTGGCGTCGTCCGGGGCATCGAGACGAGGAGGGGAGGGCAGGCAGGCAGGCGAGCAGGTGGCGTGGCGCGGTGGCGCGCGCGCGCGCCGGCCACACTCCCCTCCCTCTGTCGAGGACGAAGACGACAGAGGAGGGAGGCGGGCTGGGCCGCCTGCTGGCTGGGCCGGCCAGCTGGCTGGGCTGCACAGGGAGGAGCCCAGGTAAGCTTCTCCCTTTTATTCATTTCTGTTTTCTAATTTCTGACATTTGTTTTGATTTAAATAAAATATTAAATCATTTTATTACCTTATGCCAATTTTTGCAGGAGCTAGATATATTATTCCAGAGCTCCTTTATAATGGCATAATATTTTGGACCATATTTCATATATATAGAAATATATTTCCAATGCAAATATTTATGCATTAATTCCAAATGCCCAAAATAAATACCTATGAGCTCTTAAAAATATTGGTTTGATTTTTATCTCTGTCCAATATTTTCAGAGAGCAACATGAGCATTTTCTTGGACCCTTTTGGAGAGATTTTTATTTGGGTCATTTTCAAAATGATTCTGAGGGTTTCACAGATCCCCATTTCAAGTTTCTGATGGAAGAGTAAACATGATGCAACACTCTAATGCATGACTAGCTAGGGTGTGACAACTCACCCCCACTCAAAAGAATCTCGTCCCGAGATTTGGGTTCCTCCGGGAAGAAGGCGGGATACTCGAGTCGAAGACGATCCTCCCTTTCCCAAGTTGCTTCATCCTCAGAATGGTGCGACCATTGAACTTTGAGAAACTTGATATTATGACGTCGGGTGGTACGTTCGGCTTGATCGAGGATACGAATGGGGTACTCTCGATATGTAAGATTATCTTGGAGATCAAGCGTTTCGTGGTCCACTCCACGGATAGGATCCGAGAAGCAGCGCCTGAGTTGAGAAACGTGGAAGACATCGTGAACTCTGGAGAGGTGCGGAGGTAGTTCCAACTGGTAGGCAACTTCTCCTCGTTTGGCGAGAATACGAAAAGGTCCAATGTAACGAGGAGCCAATTTGCCTTTGATACCGAAACGATGGGTTCCCTTCAGAGGGGTGACCCGAAGATAAGCCTTCTCGTCAACCTCGAAAGTCATAGCCTTATGTTTTCGGTCATATTGACTCTTTTGACGGGATTGGGCTGTTTTCAACTTTTCACGAACGATACGAACTTGTTCTTCTGCTTCCTGAATCATATCCGGGCCAAAGAATTGTCTTTCCCCGGTCTCTGACCAGTTAAGGGGTGTTCGACATCGTCGTCCATAGAGAACTTCAAAAGGGGCTTTACCCAAGCTAGATTGATAGCTGTTGTTGTAAGCGAATTCGGCAAATGGAAGGCACTTCTCCCAGTCCATTCCGAATGAGATAACAGAGGCTCGAAGCATGTCTTCTAGAATCTGGTTGACGCGTTCCACTTGACCACTCGACTGAGGGTGGAAGGCGGTGCTAAAGGAGAGGCGGGTTCCCATAGCATTTTGGAAACTTTCCCAAAATCGAGAGGTGAAAAGACTTCCTCGATCCGAGTTAATTTCCAAAGGAACACCATGGAGGGACACTATACGGGAGATGTATAAGTCTGCCAACTGACTAGCGGTTATACTCTCACGAACAGGTAGGAAATGGGCTACTTTGGAAAGACGATCGACCACGACGAAAATAGCATTATTCCCTCTCTTGGTCCTGGGAAAACCGGTAATGAAATCCATACCAATTTTATCCCACTTCCATTCAGGAATAGCTAAGGGTTGAAGGGTGCCAGTAGGCCGTTGGTGCTCTGCTTTTACACGACGACAGACGTCGCAATTTGCAATATACTGAGCAATCTCTCTCTTCATCCTAGTCCACCAGAACCTCTGGCGTAGGTCCTGATACATCTTAGTACTACCGGGATGAATGGTGAGAGGAGATTCATGAGCCTCCTTAAGGATCAACTGCCGTAGATGCTGGTTCTTGGGAACCACTAGACGGTTCTCAAAGTACACAACACCATGATCATTTGTGGAGAAACAACTAGCACCTCCGCTAGCAATGTTCTCTTTGATTTTAGATATTCCCTTATCTCGCTTTTGGGCAGCGATGATTTGATCCGTAAGAGTAGGTTTTGCTACCAAGGTGGAAAGAAAACCTTGAGGTACAATGTGGAGGTTAAGCTTCCGAAATTCCTCATGGAGAAGCGGTTGACTTTGTTGTAACATCAGGTTGTTACACTAAGATTTACGACTTAGTGCATCAGCCATGACGTTGGCTTTCCCTGGGGTGTAAGTTATTCCTAAGTCGAAGTCTGTGATCAACTCAACCCAACGTCTTTGCCTGAGATTCAGATCCGGTTGGGTGAAAATGTAATTCAGACTTTGGTGATCAGTGAATATTTCGCAACGGTTACCGAGGAGGTAATGTCGCCAGGTCTTAAGTGCATAGACTACGGCTGCAAGCTCTAGATCATGAGTAGGATAATTCTCCTCATGTGGGTGCAATTGCCGTGAAGCGTAGGCAATTACGTGTCGATCTTGCATGAGAATGCAACCTAGTCCTTGTCGCGAGGCGTCGCAGTAGATAACAAAGTCCTTGGAGAAATCTGGCGGTACCAGTACGGGAGCAGAAGTCAGGCGTCTTTTCAATTCCTGAAAACTGTGCTCACATTGTGGAGTCCATTCGAACTTTTTATCTTTCTTGAGCAGTTCGGTTAGAGGTTTAGCAACTTTGGAGAAGTTTTCGACGAAGCGACGGCAATAACTCGTTAAGCCTAGAAAACTCCGAACTTGCTTGACCGATTCAGGTGGAGTCCAATTAAGGACGGCTTGAACTCGCTCAGGGTTAACAGCAATACCTTTACCAGATATTACATGACCCAGATAGGTCACTTCTGGCAACCAGAATTCACATTTAGAAAATTTGGCATAAAGGCGATGCTCTCGAAGTTTCTTCAACACTAGCCTTAGATGTTCGGCATGTTCTTCCTCGTTCTTCGAGTAGATGAGTATATCATCGAGGTAAACCACGACGAATTTATCCAAATACTCCATGAAGATTGAGTTCATTAACCGAGAAAAGGTGGCTGGAGCGTTGGTTAATCCGAAGGACATGACGGTGTACTCGTATTGGCCATAACGAGTAACAAAGGCCGTTTTAGGAATGTCCCCGTTTCTAATTTTGATTTGATGGTAGCCCAACCTCAAATCCATCTTGGAGAAGACTGAGGATCCAGCGAGCTGATCATACAGATCGTTGATCCTGGGAAGCGGATATTTGTTCTTGATTGTGACCAAATTGACAGGTCGGTAATCTACAACCATCCGGTCCGTACCATCCTTCTTCTTGACGAATAGGACGGGGCAAGCCCACGGAGATGAACTAGGGCGGATGAAACCCTTTTTCAAGGACTCGTCAAGTTGTTTCTTAAGCTCGGCTAGTTCTAGGGGTGCCATCTTATAGGGTCTTCTAGCAATCGGAACGGTTCCTGGAATGAGGTCTATTACGAACTCAACATCCCTGTCAGGCGGAACACCTGGCAATTCTTCTGGGAAGACATCCGGGAAGTCACGGACTACCGGAACGTCCTCAAGGTCTGGCAAAGGGCTGGCGTTAAGAGAATATAATTGTCGCTTGGCTAATCGGGTCAAGACATTGACTATCTTGCCCGAAGGGTGAGTGAGTTGAACAGTCCTAGAGGAGCAATCAATTTTGGCATGATGAGCTGACATCCAGTCCATACCCAAAATGATATTAATATCTGAAAATTTGAGAGCTATCAAAGATGCAAGGAAAACAAGTCTGTCGACTTGGATTTCATTTCCATAACTTACCCTAGAGGTCTGCCATCTAGAACCAGGAGTAGAAATTTCCATAGTGGATGGCATGTCACAGAATGCGGTGTTATGCAAACGAGCATAGTTTTCAGATATAAATGAATGGGAGGCTCCTGTATCGAAAAGAACAGATGCCGGGTGGCAATTAACAAGAAGCGTACCGAGAACGACGTTGGGATCCTCTTGAGCTTCTTCGGCAGAGATACAGTTGACATGGCCACGTGAGGCGGTGGCCGGCTTGGCGTGGAACACTTTCCCTGTCGGTTTGCCACGGCCAACAGCTTTAGCAGACTGGTTGGGGTTGGTCTGGGGACACTCACGCATATAGTGGCCAGATTCCCCACACTTGAAACAAGTTACGGAACTGGTACATGGAGGAGCATTGTTGGTTGGACCCCCATAGGGCTTGGCTGGAGCAGACTGTTGAACAGGGCGAGGCGCCTGGAAAGATGGCCTCGGTGTGAACCTGGGTGGCAGGGCGGTGTTGGGCACCCACACGCGGCGCTTCTGAGGACCAGCACCGGATGAGGAACCCATGTCACGGCCATGCTTGCGTGTTGCGTCATAGTCAGTCTGACCAGTTTCAGCACTGATGGCTTTGTTAACCAGTTTCTGAAAAGATGTGCACTCATGCAGACGGAGGTCGCGGCGAAGCTCAGGACTAAGGCCCTTACGGAACCTTGCTTGCTTCTTCGCATCAGTAGAAACTTCCTCAGTTGCATATCGTGCGAGGTTACCAAACTCCCTGCTGTAAACATCCACAGAGAGTCGGCCTTGGGTGAAATTGCAGAATTCCTCACGTTTACGGTCCATGAGACCCTCCGGAATGTGATGTTCACGGAAAGCCTCGCTGAATTCAGCCCAAGTAGTGACATGGTCCGCTGGGCGCATAGCTCCATAATTCTCCCACCATAGACTGGCGGGGCCTTCAAGATGATATGCAGCAAAGGTGACCTTGTCAGCCTCTGCTACCAGCGCGGAACGCAGTTTGTGAGAGATACTGCGAAGCCAGTCATCAGCGTCGAGAGGCTCGACGGAGTGGTGGAACGTGGGTGGATGTAATTTGATAAAATCACTGAGTGACACCACGTTAGTCCTCTGATGGTGTGCCATGTTCTGTTCAATACGCTCCAACAAACGGTTGGTCTCCCGCTTGTTTCTCTCAGCTTCCATCATAACCTCGGCTAGGGAAGGAGGATGAGGCAGATTTGCATCCCTGACTTCACTGCCTTCGGCCTGCTCTTGAGGAGCAGGGTTAGTGCGCGTGTTGACCATCCTAGGTAAACAAGACAATGATTTAGTCAGGATGATAAAATTCCAACATAGGATACAAAATGCAAGGAATAACTCGGAATGCAAGATGATCATCCGTATGACATGGTAGATACAGAAACTGCTTCTTTTATTCCATCGTCATACACACCATACAGGGTTTAGTACAAGACCAAACAAAGTACTATTACGGTGAAAAGAGGATTACATCTCATCGGAGGCATCCCAAGCTCCTATACATTATTTTTCTACACCTCCGGAAAGAGTACAAACTAGGTCATATCCCACGAGTCACGCAGGACAATAGACGACACAGCTAGTGCGAACTAGTGATACTATCACTAACTCAGACCGATCCGTAGTAGTCCTCGTAGAAGTCACCTCCATAGCCTGGAAGCTCAACATGATCATCCGAAAACAGACGATCTCGCGGAGCTTGTGGACCATAGGGGCTAGGATGAGGTCTTGGACCAACAGACGGTGGCCTGCGGGGACCGCGAGGTGGGGTGATGCCTCCTACATCACGCCAACCCATCACGTCCGGCAGAGCAGATCTCACAGGATAGAGATCGCGCATATCCGAATATCCAGCTTGCACCGCCGGTGCGAACCGAGTCAATGTGGCCCAGTGGTCAGCACGGGTATTGAAGAGCTCTAACCTCAAGGCCCGATTTTCACGGTCCTTATCCTCGAGCATCTCAGCAGTGGTGCGAGTCCGTGAATCCTCCTGGGTGGGGTCAGCATAGATAGCCTGGAGATACCCTTGTGCTCCCGGAAGTGATCCTGGCATATACCGGAAATCAGAGTCCCGAAATAGGCCAGATCTGACTCGCATGATGGTCATCATAGAGTAGGCGGTGTCCTGCACAGCCATCTCAATAGTAACCCCGAGTCCATAGGAGCAGTGAAGGGGCTCGGTGGATCCAGGATAAGATGGAAATATCCTGACAGTGCAGAGATACTGGCTTTGATTAAAGTCTCGGAATTGCTCTTCGACCGTGTACTCAGGATACCAGCGGTATCCAGCCTCAGTCATTACCCTGACCAACTTGGCAGTATGGCCGGGTACATCTAGGCATCGAGTCAGGCGAACCACTTGATTGAGGTTGCGAGTGGCCATCTGAAAGCACAATCATAATGCAAAGGCATTAGAATTTCTAGCAAAATTTCGGCAGCATAACAGCTGTAAATGCTCAAGAAGGATTTTGAGACATTTGACAAAGGATTACATACACACTCAACATCATCATACCAAGTTCTAAGACCATCCTAGCAACATAATGTGGTAATAAAACTGAACTAGGCTTGTAACCATCAAACCTATAAGGTACTACTGATTAGTAACACGTGATCCTGGTAGAGAGAATAGATCCTAATTCCTTAACCCCCGGTGGAAGAATAGACTGACTCAGATCAGAATGTCATTAGATAAAGGAGTAAAAAAGAGCCTTACGTTCCAACCCACAAACAATTCCCCTACATATAACTAAAGAATTTCTAGACTCAACATCGACCAGTTTGGCTTGGAGAACCTACAGGCAGTCCGGCTCTGATGCCAACGCTGTCAGGACCCCGACTCGATGTCACATCGATCTAGCCGGTAACACCTCATATCACTTTGCGGCCTCACGCACGGTATCCCCACGGGTGTCGCCTTACCTTTGCCCGGGACCGTTTGCGCCTTTTGGCTCACGTATATGATAGTGTCGCTAGCATCCATATGATAAGGAGCCCGGGCTGACATGACTAGTCGTAAACCCAAAGTGGCACAGACTTACAGGGACAGGCATCCATGACCCAGCTTCGAACGTGTCGGTCATCAGCAAATGGGTCCGGGCTATAGCACTGGGCTAGCAGGACTCCGGTAAACCGGGCTGTAGCGGGCTAACAGGACTCCGGTACTCACAGTGTGACATTTCCCCGAAGGGACAGACACAGGAACGAAGAAGGACACATGCCGGCCAGCCTAAGTGTTCCAGAGCAGTAGCAAGCTACCATGGCTCAGCGGTAACACTAGGAGACATTTCCCGGTAAGAGAGGCTACTAAAGATAAACAACTAGATAGTCAGATCCCACACATACCAAGCATTTCAATCATACACACAATATGCTCGATATGTGCAAATACAACGAAGCATCACAACATGACTCTACAATACAAGTACTTTATTTAAGGCTCAGGGAGCCATACATAACATACACAAAGGTACGGGTCTCACGACCCAACATTCAAGTCATACAGTCATACAAACCAGCAGCGGAAGTAACTTGTCTGAGTACAGACAACTAGTAAAATAAAGGAGGCTTGGAAAGCCTAGCTATACTACGTGGTCCTTCACAAGCTCAGGATCACCACCTGGGTCTTTAGCCTACTCGTTGATGTCAACGTCTACATAGAACCCATCAGAAGAGGTTGCAGCGTCTTCTGTAAAAGTGTAAATTATAGCAACATGAGTACAAAGGTACTCAGCAAGACTTACATCAGATCCTACATACATGCATATTATCAAGAAGGGTTGGTGGAGTTATTGCAGCAAGCCAGCTTTGACTCTTGGCTAGACTATCCTACGATACTTCAACTTGAAATGGTTTTGCGCACACGAGTCCACTACTCACCACTTCAATACACTACCGAGGATCCGCCTCCGTCTTCCTATGGAAGAGCCATCCTCGGCACTCACACTTATCTTGAGGCTTTTAGTAGTTTCCATTTACTTGTCTATGAACTGTATAGGCAACCAAGTAGTCCTTTACCGCGGATGCGGCTATTCGAATAGATCATGTTAACCCTGCAGGGGTGTACTTATTCATACATGTTTCCACCACTTAGCGTCTGCACACGACATGTGCTCGGCAGACTTCAAGCGAAAGCCGACGTGGGTGTAGACCACGACCTACCTAAACACTTAAGCCTCTAGTCCAGGTTTATCGCCTATTCAGGTTCCATCCGCAGGGAGTCCGGCCAAGGTTTCCCATACGGCCCCGAACGATGTGAACAGGGTTCCCGAGATACCTAACGGGTATTCGGTACACCCGGCCACGTACCTACCGCATCACAGCCCACCCCTACGGTCAGCGCTATCCACGGCCTCCAGTAGGCTACAAACACCAGAAACTACTTGCAACTCCTGGACAGAGAGCTAGGGTGAATAAGAAGTCGAGCGGGGTCATATTTTAGGGCCCAATGCATGGTAGTAACTGTATCTTAAATCACGCATACAGATCTCAGTGCTTAAGGTCGGCTTCAATGAAACAACCCACCATGTACTCCTACATGGCCTCTCATCGATACCTTTACCAAATCGTGTTCACCACACCACTCTCATTACCGACATAATCATTTCACTCTAGCCCATCACCCAGATGAACCAGACCTGACACGACTCTAAGCATAGCAGGCATAGCAAGGTAGGAACAACACATACATATGGCTCAAACAACTCCTACACATGCTAGTGGGTTTCATCTAGTTACTGTCGCAATGACAGGTCATGCAGGGGAAATGGGTTCAACTACCGTAGCACACAGTAGTTTGAAACGCGTTGTCTTAATGCAGTAAAAGAGAGCAGGAGCGAGAACATGGGATTGTATCGATATGATCAAATGGTTGGTTGCTTGCCTGATGGTTCGATGCACGGATACGGTTCTTCGTTAGGGTAATCACGGTACTCCTCGGAGGCAGAACCTGTCGCAAAGGACACCGATACACAACCATCACCAAACAATGTGCAACAATATGATGCATGCATGAAACATGGCAATATGAGTGTGTTGGGCTAATGCAACTAAAACCAGAAGGGTTTGAACCAATTTGAATCGAAGATTCAAATTTCAAACTCAAACATGGCCTTTTAAAGTGCTTTTCCTTGTTCTGCTTAAAACATCAATTTAACTTGTTTGATCATGCATGAAAATAGTACAGATGGATAGATTGGATTTTTCTGATCATTTTTCATATATAATTTGTTTGATTTGGAGTTACAGAATAAAAGTTATGAATTTTTGAAGTTTAAATAATATCCTGGAATTTCCTGATTTAATTTAAATCCAGAAATATATATATTGCGTCAGCATTGAGTAAGCATGACGTCAGCAGTCAACTGCGGCTGGCTGGGGTCAAACCTGACGTGTGGGGTCCACACGTCAGTGACAGGGGGGTTAAACAGGGTTAGTTTAATCCTAATTAGGAATTAGTGGCGCTGGGGCCCATTGTCATTGTCAGGGGGGTTAATTAAGCGGTGATTAGCACTAATCTGACCACCTGGCCGACGGGGCCCACGCGTCAGTGACCCTGGGGGGGTCAAACCCCAGGTCAAACAGGTCAAACCCACCGGCGACATGACGCCGGCGGGGCCCGAGACGGCGGCGCGATGCGGAAACGCGCTACAGGGCACGGGCGAGGCCGTGCTTGGGCTCGTTGGAGAGCCCTTGCTCCCGCGCGTCGAACGGTGGACGTGGCTGGGCCTGGGGTGGCCGGAGTCGACGACGACGACGACCGTGGCGGCTGCCGGAGCTCGGTTGAGCTCGGGGTTGAGGCTACAACGGCTGCGGAGATGCGGGGTTGGCACCTACGGCTTCTACGCGGTGCGGTGAGGACGTGGGTGTGCTCGGTTGGGCGCTACGGTGACTGTGGCCACGACGGCGACGAGGCACGGCGGCGGCGAGCTTCGGAGCTCAAGGGGGCGGCAGCTACAGGATGCTAGGGACGACGGGGCAAGGGGGAATCGGGTCAGTGGCTCACCGCGGAGCTGCAGGGATGGTTAGCGGACTCGGGGACGTCCGGTAGCTCCCGATTCGACGGCGACGATCTCCGGTGGCCGAGGAGGGGAACGGCGACGTGGGCGGCGATGCAGAGCTTCCGGAGACCCGTGGATCGGTGGGGAGGAAGAGGGGGTCGAGGCGGAGCTCCTGAGCTCAACGGAGGGGCGAGGGGTGGCCGGTGACGGCTGCTATGGTGAACGGCGGCGATGGTGGTGTTCGGCCGTGAGAGAGAGAGCGAGGGGGAGGAGGGAAGAACCGAGGGAGAGTGAGAGAGAGCAGGGGGGAGGAGGTGGCGTCGTCCGGGGCATCGAGACGAGGAGGGGAGGGCAGGCAGGCAGGCGAGCAGGTGGCGTGGCGCGGTGGCGCGCGCGCGCGCCGGCCACACTCCCCTCCCTCTGTCGAGGACGAAGACGACAGAGGAGGGAGGCGGGCTGGGCCGCCTGCTGGCTGGGCCGGCCAGCTGGCTGGGCTGCACAGGGAGGAGCCCAGGTAAGCTTCTCCCTTTTATTCATTTCTGTTTTCTAATTTCTGACATTTGTTTTGATTTAAATAAAATATTAAATCATTTTATTACCTTATGCCAATTTTTGCAGGAGCTAGATATATTATTCCAGAGCTCCTTTATAATGGCATAATATTTTGGACCATATTTCATATATATAGAAATATATTTCCAATGCAAATATTTATGCATTAATTCCAAATGCCCAAAATAAATACCTATGAGCTCTTAAAAATATTGGTTTGATTTTTATCTCTGTCCAATATTTTCAGAGAGCAACATGAGCATTTTCCTGGACCCTTTTGGAGAGATTTTTATTTGGGTCATTTTCAAAATGATTCTGAGGGTTTCACAGATCCCCATTTCAAGTTTCTGATGGAAGAGTAAACATGATGCAACACTCTAATGCATGACTAGCTAGGGTGTGACAGGCCTTTCGAAGGCTTTTTGATGTAAATATTAATATGTGCGTGTTTGGCTTCCATTCCGACTTGCTTTTTATCTTTCAGCTTTCTTCCTTTGCCGCCTTCCCTTGGTTGCCGCCTTCCCAGCCGGACAGCTGCTCTGCAGTCTGTGGCCGGGTAAGGAATTCGGCCGTCTGGGAATGCAAAGGTTCGGGCTTTCTTAGATTTTGGCAGAGTAGGAAAGGAAGCCGGCCAGCCGACTGCTTCGACAGTCGGTTGGCGATGGGGGGAAGCCGGCTTGTGTTATGTAAGTTCATTAGTCCTTAGCCATTTTTCATGTGGGCATCCTTTCCGCCTTTAGCTCTTGCTAGTCGGGCAGCTGGTTCTTCGAGTTGTGACTCTCGCAAGAGAGGGCTTGGGTGCCGGCACATTACTTGTCTGACTGCAGGTAGAACTTGGACATAACTCAAGGCGGCAAGTCCCCGGGCCGACTAGTCGAACCCGGTGCCGCACGGAGGTAGTAAATATAGGAGGGTAACCATGGGTGTTATACCCGGCATTCATAGATAAAATAGGGTAGTCCCCGAGAACTCCTCGGGGGCCCGTTGTCTCATACTTAATACAAAAGGTAGCGTGATACATACTGCATTTCAACTGTAAAATCTTTGAAGAAGATTGGCGTTCCATGGGCAGTCCGATTCTTTGCCGGAGTCGTCTCTCTTGCATTCCTTTGGCTTCTGCGCGTCTATTAGGTAATAGGAGTCGTTTCCCAGAGCCCGGCTGATGACGAAGGGGCCTTCCCAAGGGGCCGAGAGCTTGTGCTGGCCGGCTGTATGCTGTATCAGCCGGAGCACATGGTCTCCCTCTTGGAAAGTTCTTGGCTTCATTCTCCGACTGTGGTAACGGCGTAGTCCTTGCTGGTAGATGGCGGACCGACTGAGGGCTAACAGTCGGCTTTCTTCCAGCAAGTCAATGCTGTCTTCTCTTGCTTCCTTGGCCTCCGCCTCCGTGTACATGGTGACTCGAGGTGAGTCGAACTCGATGTCAGTTGGGATGACAGCCTCAGCACCATATACAAGGAAGAAGGGGTGTAGCCGGTCGACTTGTTTGGAGTAGTGCGCAGACTCGAGAGGACGGACGGTAGCTAGTTGAGCCAGCAGTCGGCCGAACGCTCCAGTGGCACGACCAGTCGGGGCTTGATGCCGGAGAGGATGAGGCCGTTTGCTCGCTTGACTTGGCCGTTTGACTGCGGGTGGGCAACGGACGCTAAGTCCAGTCGGATGCCCTGCATCACGCAGAAACGTGCCAATGCTCCCTTGGCGAAATTTGTGCCATTGTCGGTGATGATGCTGTGTGGTATGCCGTACCAGGTTGTAATGTCGGTGATGAATGTCACGGCAGTCGGCCCATTCAGCTTCTTGATCGGCTTTGCTTCAATCCACTTGGTAAATTTGTCTATAGCAACAAGCAGATGTGTCATGCCGCCGCACGCCGTCTTAAATGGTCCGACCATGTCCAGTCCCCAGACGGCAAAGGGCCAAGTGATGGGGATGGTCTTGAGTGCAGAAGCCAGCAGGTGTTGCTTGGAGCCGAAGACTTGGCACCCTTTGTAGTGTTTGACTAGTTCCTTGGCATCCTCCAATGCAGTCGGCCAGAAGAATCCATGGCGGAAGGCCTTGGCGACGAGTGCCCTGGAGGCGGCATGGTGGCCGCATTCGCCTTGGTGAATGTCTTTGAGGATTGTTGTGCCATTGTCTTGCTCGACGCAGCGCTGGAAGACTCCGGTAACACTGCGCCTAACTAGCTCTTGATTCATTATTGTGTAGGCCCCGGCTTGGCGTTGGACTTGTCTGGCCGAGATCCCGTCAGTCGGTAGTTCTCCATTCACCAGAAACCGGAGGATGGGCTGAGCCCATGATGGAGCTGTGATTTCTTCGACTGCCAAGACGGCTACTGCAACCAGGCTGGGCGGGCTGGGTTGTGAGGAGTTGGAGTTGGCCTCCGCCTGCTGTGCCACTGCAGTCCTCGGGCCGGGTTCGGCTATGGTTGTCCCCGGGCCAGGTTCGACTATGGAAGTCCCCGAGCCGGCTGCCGAAGTCCCTGGGCCGCCTGTCTGGTCCCCTAAGTCGGATCCGGCTGCGTCGGGGTCAGGCGGCACGAAGATGGAACTGGATTCCGGAGACGGCTTGACAGATGGCTTGAGGAGGCGTTGGAGGGCAATGCCGGTTGGTATAGCTTGTCGGGTGGAGCCTATTCGTGCTAGGGCATCTGCTTGCTCATTGTCGGCCCGTGGCACGTGAAGGAACTCGCACCCCTCGAAATATCCGCTGAGCTGCTAGACAAGGAAACGGTAGCTTGCCATGTTTGCGTCCTTGGCATCCCAGTCGCCGGATGATTGCTGAACCACTAAGTCCGAGTCGCCATAACACAGGATCCGGCGGATGCCGAGTTCCTTGGCTAGCCGGAGCCCGTGTATGAGCGCCTCGTACTCGGCCACATTGTTGGAGGCGGCAAAGTGGATTTGCAATGTGTATCTGAGTTTGTCGCCCTTGGGAGAGGTGAGGACAATGCCGGCTCCCAAGCCGGTGTGCATCTTGGATCCGTCAAAGTGCATCCGCCAATGAGTGGAGTCCGGAGCCGGCGGCAGGTACTGGGTCTCAGCCCAGTCGATGAGGATGTCGGCCAGTGCTTGGGACTTGATGGCAGTGCGGGGCTGGTAGTACATTGAGTATGGAGCCAGCGCAATGGCCCATTTTGCCACTCGGCCGGATGCATCCCGGCTGCCTATGATATCGGCAAGCGAGGCAGTGCATACAACTATGATGGGATGCTCTTGAAAGTAGGGCTTGAGTTTTTTGGAGGCGAAGTATACACCATAGCACATTTTCTGATAGTGCGGGTAGTTCTGTTTGGAGGTGGACAATACTTCACTCAAATAGTATACCGGCCTCTGGACTAGCTGAGCTTAGCCTTCTTCTGGGCGCTGAACCACAATGACCGTGCTGACCACGCGGCTGGTGGTGGCGATGTAGAGGAGCATGGTCTCCTTCTCAGTTGGGGCCGCCAAGACAGGCGGTGTGGACAGCATCTTCTTCAACTCGTGGAAAGCTTGATCCGCCTGGTCATTCCACTCAAAGTGAGCGGACTTCTTCATAAGTCGGTAGAGGGGGACAGCCTTCTCTCTGAGCCGGCTCATGAAGCGGTTCAAAGATGCCAGGCATCCGGTGAACTTTTGGACGTCTCGCAGCTTGGTAGGGACCTTCATTCTCTCTATGGCCTTGATCTTCACTGGGTTGCACTCGATGCTGCGTTCGGAGACCAGAAAGCCTAGAAGCTGCCCGACTGGTACTCCGAACACACATTTCTCCGGGTTGAGCTTGATCTGAAACCGGCGCAAGTTCTCAAAGGTTTCCTTGAGGTCTTCCAGCAGGGTGCCGCGGTTCTCCGTCTTCACCACAACATCGTCTACATAGACGTGGGCATTTCTGCCGAGTTGCTTGAGGAGGCATTTCTGCATACAACACTGAAAAGTGGCACCGGCATTTCTCAAGCCGAATGTCATAGTCAGGTAACAGAAAGCTCTGAATGGGGTGATGAAGGCGGTCTTCAAGCGAACGGCCGGGTTCAACTTTATCTGGTGGTAGCCGGAATAAGCATCCAAGAAACTCAACAGCTCGCATCTGGCTGTGGAGTCTATTACTTGGTCAATCCTGGGCAGGGCGAATGGATCTTTGGGGCAGGCTTTGTTGAGGCTGGTGTAGTCGATACACATGCGCCACTGCTTGTTCTTCTTCAGCACGAGAACCGGGTTGGCAAGCCATTCTGGAAAGAACACTTCCATAATGAAGCCGGCTGCCAGAAGCCGGGCTATCTCTTCTCCGACTACTCTTCTCTTCTCTTCTGACACGCGGCGCAAGGGCTGCCTGACCGGCTTTGCGTCAGATTGGATGTGTAGCTTGTGCTCGGCGAAATCCGTCGGGACACCCGGCATGTCTTTGGGAGACCATGCGAAGATGTCCCGATTCTCACAGAGGAAATCGACGAGCTCACCTTCCTATTTGTTGTCAAGGCCTGTGCCTATGACAGCGTGCCTCCCTGGGTGCTCCGGGTCCAGGGGTATCTTCTTTGTCTCCTTGGCCAGCTGGAAAGAACCTTGAGCTTCACATTCTTTGGGGTTAGGAGGCAAGGCCGGCTGCTTTCCAGGCAAGGCCACAACTCGGTCCAGCATCTTCTTTTCTTCGGCAATCACGAGGGACTCGACCAGCCGACTACTGGCTGTTGCGCACTTAGAAGACGTCTTGTAGCCTCCGGCTATGGTGATAATGCCCTTGGAACTCGGCATCTTCATCTTGAGGTAGGCATAGTGGGGCACAGCCATAAACTTGGCCAACGCTGGTCGGCCAAGCAGTGCGTGGTACGGGCTCTCCAGATCCACTACCTCAAACCATATTGCCTCTCGGCGGAAATGATCCTTGGCTCCAAAGAGGACATCCATCTTGATCTGGCCGATTGGTGAGCAGGTGTCACACCCTAGCTAGTCATGCATTAGAGTGTTGCATCATGTTTACTCTTTCATCAGAAACTTGAAATGGGGATGACAGAACCCCCAGTCCCCTCTGAAACCAACTAGGGTTTACTAAAATAATTTTCAATGAACCTGAAATGCCCTTCTAAAATGCCCATCATTTTTGCCTTGGTTCAGAACCTCTGCCAAAAGTGGTGCACATTTTCCTAGGCCATCTTAGGGTTTTTGAATTAAATCATAACTATTTGAATTTGGGCATTTAAAATAATATAAAATATTTAAATGCTCAAATATCTCCAAACTAAAATGTTTCATGTTGGAAATATTCCAACTATGAGCCAGGAGTAGTTTGGTGATTTTTGGAGTTGCCTAGGTATTTTATTTAAATCAACAAAGTTGCAGATATATTAAATAAAAACAGAAAACAGAAAATAAATAAAGGGAGAAGCTTACCTGGGCTCCTCCCTGTGCGGCCCAGCCCAGCCGGCCCAGCACTGTGCTGGCCCGTGCCAGCCAGCTGCTTCCCCTCGCCAGAGCAGGCAGGGAGGTGAGCATGGCGCGCCCGAGCTCGCCACGCACCACCCAGCCTCTCTGCATCGCCCTGGTCGCCGTTGCGCCGCGTGGATCGTCTTCTGGTCGTCGCCCCGACCTCGCCGACACCCCATTCACTCTCCCCCGGTTCTCCCTCGCTCTCTCCCTCTCACGGCCGAAGCACACCGTCGCCGCCGTTCGCCTTAGCCACTGCCTCCGACCACCCCTCGCTCCCCCGAGTAGCTCAGGAGCTCCGCCTCGACCCCCTCTTCCTCCCCACCGCTCCACGAGTCCCCGGAAGCCCTGCATCGCCGCCACGTCGCCGTTCCCCTCTTCGGGCTCCGATCATCGTCGCCGTCAAATTCGTCGTCTCCGACGCGTCCCCGAGCCCGCTTCGACGCCCACTGCAACCGCGGTGAGCCCCCGGAGCGTTTCCCCCTTCTCCCCTGCTCTCTCCAGACCCCTAGGCCCTAGCCCCACCTCGGCCGAGAGCTTCACGCCGCCGGCGATGTCGCCGTCGTGGCCACGGTCGCCGTAGCGCCCAACCGAGCACGCCATCGTGCTCCACATCTTACTAGGAGCACGTAGCACGCTCCAACACCCCCCCTAACGCCCTGCAACACCGTTCCCGTGCACGACCGAACC
>NC_057801.1:529180094-529189773 GCF_018294505.1 Triticum aestivum | reverse complement strand
CGGCCGCCGCAGCCGAGCTCGCCGCCGTCGACTCCGGCCACCCCGACCCCAACGGACTCCGCCAAGAGCCGCGGGTCGTCCTCAGCTTCACTCCGGTGGCCTCCGCGGTTCATTTGGTGGCCGAAACGACCAAAACCACTATCGCCGCCGCACTGATGGTCGCCGCCGGCCAGAACTCCGGCGAGCTGACGTGACCTAGTTAATTAGCCACTAACCCACCACCTACTGACGCTGACAAGTGGGCCCCAGGGCCTAGTCAAAGCTAACCAGCCCGGGTCAACGCGGGATTAGCCCTGTGTCACTGACGTGTGGACCCCACACGTCAGGTTTGACCCGAGCCAGCCCTGTTGACCTGCTGATGTCATTGTGACGTCAGGCTGACGCAGTAAATGATATTTCTGGATTTAAATTAAATCAGGAAATTCCAGAATATTAATTAAACTTCAAAAATTCATAACTTTTATTCTGTAACTCCAAATTGGACAAATTATATATGAAAAATGATCAGAAAAATCCAATCTATCCATCTGTACTATTTTCATGCATGATCAAACAAGTTAAATTGATGTTTTAATCAGAACAAGGAAAAGCACTTTAAAAGGCCATATTTGAATTTGAAATTTGAATCTTTGATTCAAATTTGTTCAAACACTTCTGGTTTTAGTTGCATTAGCCCAACACACTCATATTGCCATGTTTCATGCATGCATCATATTGTTGCATATTGTTTGGTAATGTTGTGTATCGGTGCTCTCTGCGGCAGGTTCCGTCCCCGAAGAGTACCCTGATTACCCTAGCGAAGAATCGTATCCGTGCAACGAACCATCAGGCAAGCAACCAACCATTTGATCATATCGATACAATCCCATGTTCTCGCTCCTGCTCTCTTTTACTGCATTAAGACAACGCGATTCAAACTGCTGTGTGCTACGGTAGTTGAACCCATTTCCTCTGCATGACCTGTCATTGCCACAGTAACTAGATGAAACCCACTAGCATGTGTAGGAGTTGATTGAGCCATATGTATGTATTGTTCCTACCTTGCTATGCCTGCTATGCTTAGAGTTGTGTCAGGTCTGGTTCATCTGGGTGATGGACTAGAGTGAAATGATTATGTCGGTAATGAGAGTGGTGTGGTGAACACGATTTGGTAAAGGTATCGATGAGAGGCCATGTAGGAGTACATGGTGGGTTGTTTCATTGAAGCCGACCTTAAGCACTGAGATCTGTATGTGTGATTTAAGAATCAGCTACTACCATGCATTGGGCCCGAAACCAATGGACCCTCTCGACTTCTTATTCACCCTAGTTCTCCGTCCGGGAGTTGCAAGTAGTTTCTGGTGTTTGTAGCCTACTGGAGGCCGTGGACAGCGCTGACCGTAGGGGTGGGCTGTGATGCGGTAGGTACGTGGCCGGGTGTACCGAATACCCGTTAGGTATCTCGGGAACCCTGTTCACATCGTTCGGGGCCGTATGGGAAACCTCGGCCGGACTCCCTGCGGATGGAACCTGAATAGGCGATAAACCTGGACTAGAGGCTTAGGTGTTTAGGTAGGTCGTGGTCTACACCCACGTCGGCTTTCGCTTGAAGTCTGCCGAGCACATGTCGTGTGCAGACGCTAAGTGGTGGAAACATGTATGAAGAAGTACACCCCTGCAGGGTTAACATGATCTATTCGAATAGCCGCGTCCGCGGTAAAGGACTACTTGGTTGCCTATACAGTTCATAGACAAGTAAATGGATACTATTAAAAGCCTCAAGATAAGTGTGAGTGCCGAGGATGGCTCTTCCGTAGGAAGACGGAGGTGGATCCTCGGTAGTGTATTGAAGTGGTGAGTAGTGGACTCGTGTGCGCAAAACTGTTTCAAATGGAGTATCGTAGGATAGTCTAGCCAAGAGTCAAAGCTGGCTTGCTGCAATAACTCCACCAACCCTTCTTGATACTATGCATGTATGTAGGATCTGATGTAAGTCTTGCTGAGTACCTTTGTACTCATGTTGCTATAATCTACATTTTTACAGAAGACGCTGCAACCCCTTCTGATGGGTTCTATGTAGACGTTGACATCAACGAGTAGGCTAAAGACCCAGGTGGTGACCCTGAGCTTGTGAAGGACCACATAGTATAGCCAGGCTTTCCAAGCCTCTTTTATTTTACTAGTTGTCTGTACTCAGACAAGTTACTTCCGCTGTTGGCCTGTATGATTGTATGACTTGTATGTTGGGTCGTGAGACCCGTACCTTTGTGTGTATGTTATGTATGGCTCACTGAGCCTTAAATAAAGTACTTGTGTCGTAGAGTCATGTTGTGATGCTTCGTTGTATTTGCACATATCGAGCATATTGTGTGTATGATTGGAATGCTTGGTATGTGTGAGATCTGACTATCTAGTTGTTTATCTTTAGTAGCCTCTCTTACCGGGAAATGTCTCCTAGTGTTACCGCTGAGCCATGGTAGCTTGCTACTGCTCTGGAACACTTAGGCTGGCCGGCATGTGTCCTTCTTCGTTCCTGTGTCTGTCCCTTCGGGGAAATGTCACGCTTTGAGTACCGGAGTCCTGTTAGCCCGCTACAGCCCGGTTTACCGGAGTCCTGCTAGCCCAGTGCTACAGCCCGGACCCACTTGCTGATGACCGACACGTTCGAAGCTGGGTCATGGATGCCTGTCCCTGTAAGTCTGTGCCACTTTGGGTTTACGACTAGTCATGTCAGCCCGGGCTCTTTATCATATGGATGCTAGCGACACTATCATATACGTGAGTCAAAAGGCGCAAACGGTCCCGGGAAAAAGGTAAGACGACACCCGTGGGGATACCGTGCGTGAGGCCGCAAAGTGATATGAGGTGTTACCAGCTAGATCAATGTGACATCGAGTCGGGGTCCTGACAGCGTTGGCATCAGAGCCGGACTGCCTGTAGGTTCTCCAAGCCAAACTGGTCGATGTTGAGTCTAGAAATTCTTTAGTTATATGTAGGGGAATTGTTTGTGGGTTGGAACGTAAGGCTCTTTTTACTTCTTATACCTCATGACATTCTGATCTGAGTCAGTCCATTCTTCCACCGGGGGTTAAGGAATTAGGATCTGTTCTCTCTATCAGGATCACGTGTTACTAATCAGTAGTACCTTATAAGTTTGATGGTTATCAGCCTAGTTCAGTTCTACTACCACATTATGTTGTAGGAATGGTTTCAAGACTTGATATGATGATGTTGAGTGTGTATGAAATCCTTTGTCCAATGTCTCAATATCCTTTTTGAGCATTTACAGCTGTTATGCTGCCAAAATTTTGCTAGAAATTCTAATGCCTTTGCATTATGATTATGCTTTCAGATGGCCACTCGCGACCTCAATCAAGTGGTTCGCCTGACTCGATGCCTAGATGTACCCGGCCATACTGCTAAGTTGGTCAGGGTAATGACTGAGGCTGGATACCGCTGGTATCCTGAGTACACGGTCGAAGAGCAATTCCGAGATTTTAATCAAAGCCAGTATCTCTGCACTGTCAGGATATTTCCATCTTATCCTGGATCCACTGAGCCTCTTCACTGCTCCTATGGACTCGGGGTTACTATCGAGATGGATGTGCAGGATGCCGCCTACTCTATGATGACCATTATGCGAGTCAGATCTGGTCTATTTCGGGACTCTGATTTCCGGTATATGCCAGGATCACTTCCGGGGGCACAAGGATATCTCCAAGCTATCTATGCTGACTCCACTCAGGAGGATTCACGGACTCGCACCACTGCTGAGATGCTCGAGGATAAGGACCGTGAAAATCGGGCCTTAAGGTTAGAGCTCTTCAATACCCGTGCTGACCACTGGGCCACTTTGACTCGGTTCGCACCGGCGGTGCAAGCTGGATATTCAGATATGCGCGATCTCTATCCTGTGAGATCTGCTCTGCCGGACGTGATGGTTTGGCGTGATGTAGGAGGCATCACCCCACCTCGCGGTCCCCGCAGGCCACCGTTTGTTGGTCCACGACCTCATCCTAGCCCCTATGGTCCACAAGCTCCGCGAGATCGTCTGTTTCCGGATGAACATGTTGAGCTTCCAGGCTATGGAGGTGACTTCTACGAGGACTACTACGGATCGGTCTGAGTTAGTAGTAGTATCACTAGTTCGCACTAGCTGTGTCGTCTATTGTCCTGCGTGTCTCGTGGGATATGACCTAGTTTGTACTCTTTCCGGAGATGTAGAAAAATAATGTATAGGAGCTTGGGATGCCTCCGATGAGATGTAATCCTCTTTTCACCGTATTAGTACTTTGCTTGGTCTTGTACTAAACCTGTATGGTGTGTATGACGATGGAATAAAGAAGCAGTTTCTGTATCTACCATGTCATACGGATGATCATCTTGCATTCCGAATTATTCCTTACATTATGTATCCTATGTCGGAATTTTATCATTCTGACTAAATCATTGTCTTGTTTACCTAGGATGGTCAACACGCGCGCTAACCCTGCTTCCCAAGAGCAGGCCGAAGGCAGTGAAGCCAGAAATGAACATCTGCCTCAACCTCCCTCACTAGCCGAGGTTATGATGGAAGCTGAGAGAAACAAGCGGGAGACAAACCGTTTGTTGGAGCGTATTGAACAGAACACAGCACACCATCAGAGGGCTAACGTGGTGTCACTCAGTGATTTTATCAAATTGCATCCACCCACGTTCCACCACTCCGTCGAGCCTCTCGACGCTGATGACTGGCTTCGCAGTATCTCTCACAAGCTGCGTTCCGCGCTGGTAGCTGAGGCTGACAAGGTCACCTTTGCTGCATATCATCTTGAAGGCCCCGCCAGTCTATGGTGGGAGAATTATGGAGCTATGCGCCCAGCGGGCCATGTCACTACTTGGGCTGAGTTCAGTGAGGCTTTCCGTGAACATCACATTCCGGAGGGTCTCATGGACCGTAAGCGTGAAGAATTTTGCAATTTCACCCAAGGCCGACTTTCTGTGGATGTCTATAGCAGGGAGTTTGGTAATCTTGCACGATATGCAACCGAGGAAGTTTCTACTGACGCCAAGAAGCAAGCAAGGTTCCGAAAGGGCCTTAGTCCTGAGCTTCGCCGCGACCTCCGTCTGCATGAGTGCACATCCTTTTCGAAACTTGTCAACAAAGCCATCAGTGCTGAAACTGGTCAGACTGACTATGACGCAACACGCAAGCATGGACGTGACACGGGTTCCTCATCCGGTGCTGGTCCTCAGAAGCGCCGCGTGTGGGTACCCAACACCGCCCTGCCACCCAGGTTCACACCGAGGCCATCTTTCCAGGCGCCTCGCCCCGCTCAACAGTCTGCTCCAGCCAAGCCCTATGGGGGTCCAACCAATAATGCTCCTCCACGTACCAGTTCCGTGACTTGTTTCAAGTGTGGGGAATCTGGTCATTATATGCGTGAGTGTCCCCAGACCAACCCCAATCAATCTGCTAAAGCTGTTGGCCGTGGCAAGCCGACAGGAAAGGTGTTTCATGCTAAACCGGTCACCGCTTCACGTGGCCATGTCAACTGTGTCTCTGCCGAAGAAGCTCAAGAGGATCCCAACGTCGTTCTCGGTACGCTTCTTGTTAATTGCCACCCGGCATCTGTTCTTTTCGATACAGGAGCCTCTCATTCTTTTATATCTGAAAATTATGCTCGTTTGCATAACGTTGCATTCTGTGACTTGCCATCCACTATGGAAATCTCTACCCCTGGGTCTAGATGGCAGACCTCTAGGGTAAGTTATGGAAATGAGATCCAAGTCGACAGACTTGTTTTCCTTGCGTCTTTGATAGCCCTTAAATCTTCAGATATTAATATCATTCTGGGTATGGACTGGATGTCAGCTCATCATGCCCAAATTGATTGCTTCTCTAGGACTGTTCAACTCACCCATCCTTCGGGGAAGATAGTCAATGTCTTGACCCGAATAGCCAAGCGACAATTATATTCTCTTAACGCCAGCCCTTTGCCAGACCTTGAGGACGTTCCGGTAGTCCGTGACTTCCCGGATGTCTTTCCAGAGGAATTGCCAGGTGTTCCACCTGACAGGGATGTTGAGTTTGTAATTGACCTCATCCCTGGAACCGTTCCGATTGCTAGAAGACCTTATAAGATGGCACCCCTAGAACTAGCCGAGCTTAAGAAACAACTCGATGAGTCCTTGAAAAAGGGTTTCATCCGCCCTAGTTCATCTCCGTGGGCTTGCCCCGTCCTATTCGTCAAGAAGAAAGATGGTACGGACCGGATGGTTGTAGATTACTGACCTGTCAATTTGGTCACAATCAAAAACAAATATCCACTTCCCAGGATCAACGATCTGTATGATCAGCTCGCTGGATCCTCAGTCTTCTCTAAGATGGATTTGAGGTTGGGCTACCATCAAATCAAAATCAGAAACGGGGACATTCCTAAAACGGCCTTTGTTACTCGTTATGGCCAATACGAGTACACCGTCATGTCCTTCGGTTTAACCAACGCTCCAGCCACCTTTTCTCGGTTAATGAACTCAATCTTCATGGAGTATTTGGATAAATTCGTCGTAGTTTATCTCGATGATATACTCATCTACTCCAAGAACGAGGAAGAACATGCCGAACATCTAAGGCTAGTGTTGAAGAAACTTCGAGAGCATCGCCTTTATGCCAAATTTTCTAAATGTGAATTCTGGTTATCAGAAGTGACCTATCTGGGTCATGTAATATCTGGTAAAGGTATTGCTGTTAACCCTGAGCGAGTTCAAGCCGTCCTTAACTGGACACCACCTGAATCGGTCAAGCAAGTTCGGAGTTTTCTAGGCTTAGCAAGCTATTGTCGTCGCTTTGTCGAGAACTTCTCCAAGGTTGCTAAACCTCTAACCGAACTCCTCAAGAAAGATAAGAAGTTCGAATGGACTCCACAATGTGAGCACAGCTTTCAGGAACAGAAAAGACGCCTGACCTCTGCTCCCGTGCTGGTACCGCCAGACTTCTCCAAGGACTTTGTTATCTACTGCGACGCCTCGCGACAAGGACTAGGTTGCATTCTCATGCAAGATCGACACGTAATTGCTTACGCTTCACGGCAATTGCACCCACATGAGGAGAATTATCCTACTCATGATCTAGAACTTGCAGCCGTAGTCTATGCACTTAAGACCTGGCGACATTACCTCCTCGGTAATCGTTGCGAAATATTCACTGATCACCAAAGTCTAAAGTACATCTTCACCCAACCGGATCTGAATCTTAGGCAAAGACGTTGGGTTGAATTGATCACAGACTTCGACTTAGGAATAACCTACACCCCAGGGAAAGCCAACGTCATGGCTGATGCGCTAAGTCGTAAATCTTATTGTAACAACCTGATGTTACAACAAAGTCAACCGCTTCTCCATGAGGAATTTCGGAAGCTTAACCTTCACATTGTACCTCAAGGTTTTCTCTCCACCTTGGTGGCAAAACCTACCCTTACGGATCAAATTATCAAAGCACAGAAGGTAGATCCGGGAATCTCCCGCATCAAGAGAAACATTCAGAAAGGAATTGCGAATTGTTTCTCCGTTAATGACCAAGGAGTCGTATACTTCGGGGATCGACTAGTGGTTCCCAAGGTGCGCAACCTGAGGCGATTGATCCTTAAGGAAGCTCATGAATCTCCTCTCACCATTCATCCCGGTAGTACTAAAATGTATCAGGACCTACGCCAGAGGTTCTGGTGGACTAGGATGAAGAGAGAAATTGCTCAGTATATTGCAAATTGCGACGTCTGTCGTCGTGTAAAAGCAGAGCATCAACGGCCTGCTGGCACCCTTCAACCCTTAGCTATTCCTGAATGGAAATGGGATAAAATTGGTATGGATTTCATCACCGGTTTTCCCAGGACCAAAAGGGGGAATAATGCTATTTTCGTCGTGGTCGATCGTCTTTCCAAAGTAGCTCATTTCTTACCTGTTCGTGAGAGTATAACCGCTAGTCAGCTGGCAGACTTATACATCTCCCGAATAGTGTCCCTCCATGGTGTTCCTTTGGAAATCAATTCGGATCGAGGAAGTCTTTTCACCTCTCGATTTTGGGAAAGTTTCCAAAATGCTATGGGAACCCGTCTCTCCTTTAGCACCGCCTTCCACCCTCAGTCAAGTGGTCAAGTGGAATGCGTCAATCAGATTCTAGAAGACATGCTTCGAGCCTCCGTTATCTCTTTCGGAATGGACTGGGAGAAGTGCCTTCCATTTGCCGAATTCGCTTATAACAACAGCTATCAATCTAGCTTGGGTAAAGCCCCTTTTGAAGTTCTCTATGGACGACGATGTCGAACACCCCTTAACTGGTCAGAGACTGGGGAAAGACAATTCTTTGGCCCGGATATGATTCAGGAAGCAGAAGAACAAGTTCGTATCGTTCGTGAAAAGTTGAAAACAGCCCAATCTCGTCAAAAGAGTCAATATGACCGAAAACATAAGGCTATGACTTTCGAGGTTGACGAGAAGGCTTATCTTCGGGTCACCCCTCTGAAGGGAACCCATCGTTTCGGTATCAAAGGCAAATTGGCTCCTCGTTACATTGGACCTTTTCGCATTCTTGCCAAGCGAGGAGAAGTTGCCTACCAATTGGAACTACCTCCGCACCTCTCCAGAGTTCACGATGTCTTCCACGTTTCTCAACTCAGGCGTTGCTTCTCGGATCCTATCCGTGAAGTGGACCACGAAACGCTTGATCTCCAAGATAATCTTACATATCGAGAGTACCCCATTCGTATCCTCGATCAAGCCGAACGTACCACGCGACGTCATAACATCAAGTTTCTCAAAGTTCAATGGTCGCACCATTCCGAGGATGAAGCAACTTGGGAAAGGGAGGATCGTCTTCGACTCGAGTATCCCGCCTTCTTCTCGGAGGAACCCAAATCTCGGGACGAGATTCTTTTGAGTGGGGGTGAGTTGTCACACCCTAGCTAGTCATGCATTAGAGTGTTGCATCATGTTTACTCTTTCATCAGAAACTTGAAATGGGGATGACAGAACCCCCAGTCCCCTCTGAAACCAACTAGGGTTTACTAAAATAATTTTCAATGAACCTGAAATGCCCTTCTAAAATGCCCATCATTTTTGCCTTGGTTCAGAACCTCTGCCAAAAGTGGTGCACATTTTCCTAGGCCATCTTAGGGTTTTTGAATTAAATCATAACTATTTGAATTTGGGCATTTAAAATAATATAAAATATTTAAATGCTCAAATATCTCCAAACTAAAATGTTTCATGTTGGAAATATTCCAACTATGAGCCAGGAGTAGTTTGGTGATTTTTGGAGTTGCCTAGGTATTTTATTTAAATCAACAAAGTTGCAGATATATTAAATAAAAACAGAAAACAGAAAATAAATAAAGGGAGAAGCTTACCTGGGCTCCTCCCTGTGCGGCCCAGCCCAGCCGGCCCAGCACTGTGCTGGCCCGTGCCAGCCAGCTGCTTCCCCTCGCCAGAGCAGGCAGGGAGGTGAGCATGGCGCGCCCGAGCTCGCCACGCACCACCCAGCCTCTCTGCATCGCCCTGGTCGCCGTTGCGCCGCGTGGATCGTCTTCTGGTCGTCGCCCCGACCTCGCCGACACCCCATTCACTCTCCCCCGGTTCTCCCTCGCTCTCTCCCTCTCACGGCCGAAGCACACCGTCGCCGCCGTTCGCCTTAGCCACTGCCTCCGACCACCCCTCGCTCCCCCGA
>NC_057801.1:529111129-529179837 GCF_018294505.1 Triticum aestivum | reverse complement strand
CCCCCGAGTAGCTCAGGAGCTCCGCCTCGACCCCCTCTTCCTCCCCACCGCTCCACGAGTCCCCGGAAGCCCTGCATCGCCGCCACGTCGCCGTTCCCCTCTTCGGGCTCCGATCATCGTCGCCGTCAAATTCGTCGTCTCCGACGCGTCCCCGAGCCCGCTTCGACGCCCACTGCAACCGCGGTGAGCCCCCGGAGCGTTTCCCCCTTCTCCCCTGCTCTCTCCAGACCCCTAGGCCCTAGCCCCACCTCGGCCGAGAGCTTCACGCCGCCGGCGATGTCGCCGTCGTGGCCACGGTCGCCGTAGCGCCCAACCGAGCACGCCATCGTGCTCCACATCTTACTAGGAGCACGTAGCACGCTCCAACACCCCCCCTAACGCCCTGCAACACCGTTCCCGTGCACGACCGAACCCCGGCCGCCGCAGCCGAGCTCGCCGCCGTCGACTCCGGCCACCCCGACCCCAACGGACTCCGCCAAGAGCCGCGGGTCGTCCTCAGCTTCACTCCGGTGGCCTCCGCGGTTCATTTGGTGGCCGAAACGACCAAAACCACTATCGCCGCCGCACTGATGGTCGCCGCCGGCCAGAACTCCGGCGAGCTGACGTGACCTAGTTAATTAGCCACTAACCCACCACCTACTGACGCTGACAAGTGGGCCCCAGGGCCTAGTCAAAGCTAACCAGCCCGGGTCAACGCGGGATTAGCCCTGTGTCACTGACGTGTGGACCCCACACGTCAGGTTTGACCCGAGCCAGCCCTGTTGACCTGCTGATGTCATTGTGACGTCAGGCTGACGCAGTAAATGATATTTCTGGATTTAAATTAAATCAGGAAATTCCAGAATATTAATTAAACTTCAAAAATTCATAACTTTTATTCTGTAACTCCAAATTGGACAAATTATATATGAAAAATGATCAGAAAAATCCAATCTATCCATCTGTACTATTTTCATGCATGATCAAACAAGTTAAATTGATGTTTTAATCAGAACAAGGAAAAGCACTTTAAAAGGCCATATTTGAATTTGAAATTTGAATCTTTGATTCAAATTTGTTCAAACACTTCTGGTTTTAGTTGCATTAGCCCAACACACTCATATTGCCATGTTTCATGCATGCATCATATTGTTGCATATTGTTTGGTAATGTTGTGTATCGGTGCTCTCTGCGGCAGGTTCCGTCCCCGAAGAGTACCCTGATTACCCTAGCGAAGAATCGTATCCGTGCAACGAACCATCAGGCAAGCAACCAACCATTTGATCATATCGATACAATCCCATGTTCTCGCTCCTGCTCTCTTTTACTGCATTAAGACAACGCGATTCAAACTGCTGTGTGCTACGGTAGTTGAACCCATTTCCTCTGCATGACCTGTCATTGCCACAGTAACTAGATGAAACCCACTAGCATGTGTAGGAGTTGATTGAGCCATATGTATGTATTGTTCCTACCTTGCTATGCCTGCTATGCTTAGAGTTGTGTCAGGTCTGGTTCATCTGGGTGATGGACTAGAGTGAAATGATTATGTCGGTAATGAGAGTGGTGTGGTGAACACGATTTGGTAAAGGTATCGATGAGAGGCCATGTAGGAGTACATGGTGGGTTGTTTCATTGAAGCCGACCTTAAGCACTGAGATCTGTATGTGTGATTTAAGAATCAGCTACTACCATGCATTGGGCCCGAAACCAATGGACCCTCTCGACTTCTTATTCACCCTAGTTCTCCGTCCGGGAGTTGCAAGTAGTTTCTGGTGTTTGTAGCCTACTGGAGGCCGTGGACAGCGCTGACCGTAGGGGTGGGCTGTGATGCGGTAGGTACGTGGCCGGGTGTACCGAATACCCGTTAGGTATCTCGGGAACCCTGTTCACATCGTTCGGGGCCGTATGGGAAACCTCGGCCGGACTCCCTGCGGATTGAACCTGAATAGGCGATAAACCTGGACTGGAGGCTTAGGTGATTAGGTAGGTCGTGGCCGACACCCACGTTGGGCTTCCGCTTGAAGGTTGCCGAGTACATGTCGTGTAAACGACGGTAAGTGGTGAGAGCGTGTATGAAGAAGTACCCCCTGCAGGGTTAATATGATCTATTCGAATAGCCGCGTCCGCGGTAAAGGACTACTTGGTTGCCTATACAGTTCATAGACAAGTAAATGGATACTATTAAAAGCCTCAAGATAAGTGTGAGTGCCGAGGATGGCTCTTCCGTAGGAAGACGGAGGTGGATCCTCGGTAGTGTATTGAAGTGGTGAGTAGTGGACTCGTGTGCGCAAAACTGTTTCAAATGGAGTATCGTAGGATAGTCTAGCCAAGAGTCAAAGCTGGCTTGCTGCAATAACTCCACCAACCCTTCTTGATACTATGCATGTATGTAGGATCTGATGTAAGTCTTGCTGAGTACCTTTGTACTCATGTTGCTATAATCTACATTTTTACAGAAGACGCTGCAACCCCTTCTGATGGGTTCTATGTAGACGTTGACATCAACGAGTAGGCTAAAGACCCAGGTGGTGACCCTGAGCTTGTGAAGGACCACATAGTATAGCCAGGCTTTCCAAGCCTCTTTTATTTTACTAGTTGTCTGTACTCAGACAAGTTACTTCCGCTGTTGGCCTGTATGATTGTATGACTTGTATGTTGGGTCGTGAGACCCGTACCTTTGTGTGTATGTTATGTATGGCTCACTGAGCCTTAAATAAAGTACTTGTGTCGTAGAGTCATGTTGTGATGCTTCGTTGTATTTGCACATATCGAGCATATTGTGTGTATGATTGGAATGCTTGGTATGTGTGGGATCTGACTATCTAGTTGTTTATCTTTAGTAGCCTCTCTTACCGGGAAATGTCTCCTAGTGTTACCGCTGAGCCATGGTAGCTTGCTACTGCTCTGGAACACTTAGGCTGGCCGGCATGTGTCCTTCTTCGTTCCTGTGTCTGTCCCTTCGGGGAAATGTCACGCTTTGAGTACCGGAGTCCTGTTAGCCCGCTACAGCCCGGTTTACCGGAGTCCTGCTAGCCCAGTGCTACAGCCCGGACCCACTTGCTGATGACCGACACGTTCGAAGCTGGGTCATGGATGCATGTCCCTGTAAGTCTGTGCCACTTTGGGTTTACGACTAGTCATGTCAGCCCGGGCTCTTTATCATATGGATGCTAGCGACACTATCATATACGTGAGTCAAAAGGCGCAAACGGTCCCGGGAAAAAGGTAAGACGACACCCGTGGGGATACCGTGCGTGAGGCCGCAAAGTGATATGAGGTGTTACCAGCTAGATCGATGTGACATCGAGTCGGGGTCCTAACAGCAGGACAGGCCGGGTACGATGCCATGGAACACAATCCGGCTAGGCATGAGTTGCTTCGGCTTGATGTTGAGCTTCTCCATTGTGTCTCGGTACAGAATGTTGATACTGCTCCCGCTGTCTAACAGCACGCGGGAGAAACGAGCGGCGCGCCTCTCTGTCGCCAGGGTAGCGTCCAGAACGAGGGCATAGGAGCCAGGAGACGGCATCACCTCTGGGTGGTCGTCCCGGCTCCAGCTGATAGGCTTCTCCGACCAGTGCATGAACTCTGGGTTACTGGAGGCGACCGCATTGACTTCTTGGTGTTGTCAGCGCCGACTTCGCCGATCGCCTGGTTGGCTCGTGAAGACGACATAGGCGGCATGTTCATCGGGGAACTCGTCGTGGACGGCTCTGACTGCCGGCCAAGCAGCCGGTTGCTGGGGGGCAGGAGGCGGCTGGCCCGCAGGCGGAGGCGGCAACAGCCCCTCGCCCTTGGAGATCCGGGTGAGCCAATGGCACTTCCGGGTCGTATGGTTGGACGGCTTTGCGCCGCTGTGGAACTTGCAGGGGGCGTCGAGGGTCTGCTCGTAGGAGAAAGCCGGCTGCCAAGCCGGCCTGCCGCCCTTCTGTTTCTTGGGAGCCGGCCGTCCCTCAGGCTGCTCTTCTTCGACCGTAGACACCTGCCGACTTGTGGAAGGAGGAATTGGAGCCTTGCGCTTGTTGTTGTTTTGGTACGGGCGCCGAGTGGACTCTCCAGCCGGCGTCTTGGGAGCCGGCGCAAGCACTTTCCCAGAGGCGTCGACTCGGAGCTCGGTCTTCATGGAGGAGTCGGTCGTGGCGTATTTGTCCGCGATGATCAGCAGCTCGTCGAGGGTAGTCGGCTCGTCAGAGAGGAGCCGGTGCTTGAGGAGGGTGCCTTCTCGGCACCCGGGCGTGAAGTACTCTATGGCCTGGACCTCGTGCACCCCCTCGCAGGAGTTTCGGAGCTCGCCCCAACACGCAAGGTAGTCACGAGTCGACACGTTGGGTCCCTGCACGCACAGGGAGAGCTGTCGAGGCTTGGGAGCCCGCTTGTAAGTGCTGGTGAAGTTGCGGATGAAGGCTTCCGTGAAGTTGATCCAGCTGTTGATGTTGTAGGGCTTGAGGCTGTTGAGCCAGGTGCGTGCCGTGCCCTGGAGCATCAGGGGGACACATTTCACGGCAATGCGTCGGTTGCCGTTTGCTATGCGAACTGTGGTGGAGTAGTCGATCAACCAGTCCTCCGGCTTCACAGAGCCATTGTACTTGGGCGTGTCTCTTGGGAGCGAGAACCCTTTGGGAAAGGGCTCGTCGCGGATGCGGGGGCCAAAACAAGGCAGGCCAACATCATCTTCTTCTTCTAGGGCCAGGGATCGCGCAAGGCGGTCGATCCGATGGCAGGCGTCATTTTCGCCGACCCCTTCACGGCGACCGAGTCGGCCGCTGAGAGTCGGATGCTCGATAGGCGGCGGGGTGGGATATCTCTCCCCGCGAGGCGGAGGAGGGGGCAAGTCGCCTCGTCTCTCCATGCCTCGGGGATGGCCCTCCGCGTCGCGCTCGATGGTGATTCGTGTACGACTGCGGCTAGCAGCCGGCTCCTTCTCTTGTCTTGCGCGGGCGCCACCCGCAGTCGGCGTACGTGACGTCGTGTCGTGCTCTCGGCGAGGGGGGCTTCTGCCTCGGACGCCGGCTTCATGCCGCGCTGCAGCCGCGTCGATCAGCTGCCGGATGCGTCTGGTCATGTAGGGGAGCTTGTCGGCCCCCAGTCCGTTGAGCTCGTCAACGATTGACTGGGCGGCATGTAGGTTCTCGAGGGGCGCGGCGTAGACAGGGAGGTCCGCACCCAGCATGCTGGCGATGGCCGGGCCGCGTTTCTTGATGACGCCGACTCGGCTTGGCCCTTATGGAGGCGGCGTGCCGAAGGCGGCTCGGTCGACTTCGTGCTGGTGGGCTTCCGTGAGGCGTCTCATGGTGTTTATCTTCTAGCCCTCCACGACGAGGGCAAGGCGGCGAGCCTCCAGCGCCTCGGTGTCGGTGTCGTCCGGGATGGGGACGGACAAGTCCTGCAGCACCGCTTGCAGGGAGTCGTGGGTGTTCTCGCTGGAGGTGGCTCCGTGGCTGATGACTAGCACCCCGGTGACGGTGCTGCCGCCACTGTCGGCTCACGGGAGAGGGTCGTTGAAGACGATCACGTCGGTGGGGAAGGCGTCGAGCAATGTTGTGTCAGAGTCGACAAGCATCGGGTCGGTGGAGCCGACCGACTCCAAGTCCGTGGTAGGCTCGCCGGAGACGTGGAGTTGGTCGAGGAGGCTGACGAGGCGGCTCTTGAGGCAGCCGGCGCCCGCGTCGGATGCGGGCTCGCAGGAGATGCAAACCTCGCCAAGGAGATCGGCGAGGCAACTCGCCACGCAGGCGTCGTCGACGCCTTGCAGCGCGTCGGGGCAAGCGCCCTCGGGCGTGCCGGGCTGGCTACGCTCGCTAGGAAGGAAAAGGGTTCCCGTCCAGAGTAGGTCTCCGGACGAAGGTGCACCTGGCCCCACGGTGGGTGGCAAATGTCGGGTGGTAGGTGCGACATATGCCAATGGATGGCTTATCATTGTGGGAGCCAGTAAGACATCGCCGGTGCCTGGAAACGGGATAAGGCGAAGACATGCACGCCGGCAAATCTTACCCAGCTTCGGGGCTCTCCATGGAGATAACACCCCTACTGCTGCTCTGCGGGGTCTCCGCATGATCACTAGATCAACAAGTAGCTACAAGAGGCTCCTTGAGCTGTTCGGTGGTAAGAGGAAGAAGGGCAAGGCTAGCTCTCTCCTCTCCCGATGGTAGTGTCTAAAACTCTGTGAGATCAACCCTTTGCACGGGTGTCCCGGGGGGTTTATATAGGCCTACCCCTCGGGGGTACAATGCTAATCCGGCTGGGTGCGGTCCCAGGCCGTCAGTGTCTATGACCGCCGTCTTCTCCGCCGGCTTCTGGGGCCCGCCGACTGGTGGGTCCTGCCGGCTGTCGGCCCGCTGGTCGACAGGCCAGCCCCACCTCATGGGGGATCTTGTCGAGGGCTGGTTACTGTTGCCTCGCCTCTGATGACGAGGGCTTTGTCGAGGTAAGCATGGCTACAGTGCCGCCGCCTTGCGGGCTCCCTTACCGTGTCTCATCTGTTTAATCGTGCGCGCGCCCCAAGGGGGGAGCAAGCCAGCTATTGGAAGCCGGCCCGGCCTTGGGCCGGCTGGGGGAGGTCGGGCCACCTTTGGATGTCTCTCTGACCGAAGGGGCCCGCCGCCTGCGGGCCGTACTGGCAACCCGTCGTGGATGGCGTCATGATTCGCATGGAAACAGTGACACGCCGGACGGGGGATGGCTGCCCCGTAAGGCGTACTGTAGCCACACATACACTGGGATTCGGGGATGGCAGGGCTCGCTGTAGCCACACCCTGTCCCATCATCGTTATGGGCGATTGTCTTTAGGATGCGGCATTCGGCCGCTTGCTTCTTGGAGTCGGCCCTTCATGGGCCGCCTCCGGGGAGCCGATCCTTCATGGGTCGGCTTCTTGGAGTCGGTCCTTCACGGGCTGGCTTCTTAGAGTTGGCGCAAGCTTGGCGTCCTCCGAAGGTTGTTTTATGGCCGGGCCGCCTTCCGCCAGCCGGCCTAGGTGATAGCCGGCCAGAGGAAGGCGGCCCCGTGTCTTAGGTGCTTCGAGGTCCGATCGGCCCGTTGCTTTTTCTGAGGGCCAAAGGGAGCCGGTTAGGCTACCCGTGGTCATTTACTCCGACAGGGAGGCAAGTGGATGGCCTCCTCCGTCATGGAGGAGGACATTACGAAGCTCCGGGCGGCCGGATACTTGGCCGCGCACATCGCGCACCGGCTCCCGGACACTGGACAGATCATTCCGACTCCGGGACCCCACGAGAGGGTCGTGTTCCTTGCCCATTTCGTCCGCGGACTGGGATTCCCCCTCCACCCATTTGTCCGCGGGCTCATGTTCTATTACGGGCTGGATTTTCATGATCTGGCCCCTAATTTCATCCTCAACATCTCAGCGTTTATCGTCGTGTGCGAGGCCTTCCTCCGCATCAAGCCCCACTGTGGTTGAAGATCTTCAACATGAAGCCAAAGATCATGGTCGGTCAGCAGGCGGCGTGCGTAGGCGCCATGGTGGCCAAGATGCCCAGCGTCACCTGGCTCAAAGGCTCCTATGTGGAGACCGTGAAGGGGTGGCAATCGGGGTGGTTCTACATCATCGAGCCGCGTGATGCCAACTGGGCGGCGGCCCCTGAATTTCAATCCGGCATCCCCATGCGGCTAACCTCCTGGAAGAAGAAGGGTTTAGCCTGGGGCGCACCCGCGGAGCTGACCGGACTCCAGAACTGCATCAAGAATATGATAAGCAAGAAGATCAAGCTTGTCAACGTAGTCCAGGTCATGCTTTTTCGCCGGATCCTCCCGTGTCAAAGACGGGCATTCAACCTGTGGGAGTTCGATGCGGCCCAACATCAGACACTGCAAGAGCTCTTCGAGATGACGCACAAAGACGTCTGGAAGGTGTTGTTCAAGGCCAGCGAAGTTCCTCCTCCCACCTCTGAGGACCGCGGACTCAGCGCCAGGCGCCACGCCAATGCGGTAAGCATTCTACATTTTGCAAGATGTGCCTTTCCTCAATATATTCGTGGGAGGAACTTAAGCCACCATACTGATCTAACAGGAATATGTGGCGGCAACGGAGCGGATCGACTGTCCAGCTCCGTTGCCTGAGGACCCAGCAGATGAACTCCTGACGGAGATGCTGGTTCCGGCACCCTATGAGGTGCCGGAGAAGAAGGCCAAGAAGAAGGCCACGGGGACCAGAAAAAGGTCCCAGCGCAAGGTGGTGTCGGACTCATCGTCCGAAGACACCGAGGTGCACTCCTCCAACGACAATGAGGAGGAGGAAGAGGAAAACCCTCTCCCCCAAACTGAGGGGGAGAAGAAAAGGAAGGCCACCCCTTCCGAGGAGGCCGAAGGGTCCAAGAAGGGAAGGACCCTCCCTCCAGACCACTCCACAACTGCTGCCTACAGCGAGGAGGAGTGGCTACCCAGGGCCAAGCCCCTGGCGAAGTCGTAAGTATTCGGATGCCGTAATACTTTGTGCATGTTTTAGCTTTATGGCTTCTTATTATGTTAAGATATGTTTGTGCAGTCCGTCCAAATCCCACATCGACTTATCCTCTTCGAGTGGGTCCTTAAGCTCGTCAGAGATGAACAGCTTTTTGCTCCCAACAGCTTCCACTCCCCGGCCAGCGGATGACATCGAGGTGTTATCTCAAAGGATACCGGGCCAGGAGGAGATAGTCCTGGAGACGCCTCAAGGTGAGACTCCCGATGCCGGGCTCCTGGGGGGAGATCCCCATGGATTCGGACGAGGGGGCGCAGCAGGCTTGGGCCCCGACCGGATACTGCGCCGGAACCTCCAGTGGTTCCGGATTCAGGCAGGCAGCCCCTTGCTAAGGGAGGCGAGCCGCCTGTGCCGATGACCTCTATCCATCCAGAGGCATCGGGTAACTTGGTGGAAGCGCTTCCCTTGATGAAGGACACCGTACTCTTATGAGTACGGTGATTGCGAAGGTTCAGTCCGCCAAAAGCGGATTGATCGAAGCCTGCGCCAGCCTCCTGACAGGCTTTGAGACAAGTAATTTAAATTATGAGAAAGTATCACAGTATAGACAGTATCCCCTGATGCTCTATTTGGTGTTCGGAAGAAAAGCCGAACAGAGGATCAAATATCATTCCCAGGAGTCTAATCATATTATGTCTATGTGAATAAGCAGGTGTCGCTGCTGGCCGCCGCCACCGCTACTGCGGAGGTCTCCGGACTGAGGCAGAGCCTGGGGTGGGCCGAAGAAGAGCTCGGCCTCGTGAAGAGGCAGCTCGAGGAGAACAAAGGTAAGCAATACCCCGTCTGAATGTTATATATAAAGGAAAAATAGTGGATGCTAATAGAAGCATGATAAATTTTTACTAGGGGCCACGACCGAAGTGGCGGCCCTTAAGAAGGCGCTGTCCAAGGCCGAAAACAAAGCGGCCAAGGAGTGCATCGAGCGTGAAAAACAAGAGGCGTGAGTTGATGAGGTCCAGCAAGAGCTTCAGGACTTTGTCAAAAAATTCGAGTCCTTGGAGCGTGACTCCAAGACGCAAGAGTCGAAGCTTGCGAGGGCCCGTTAGAGCGCACTAGACACCAAGGCCAAAGCCCAGAAGGCCCTCTAGGAAATTGAGGCGGCCAAGAAGATAGCTGCGAGTAAGGCTTTCATTATGCAAAGCCAGCATGTGAAGGAGACTTTCCTTTTACTTACCCAAATTCAGAGCTCTCCAGGAGCATTCGCAGATCTGTCGCGCAGCATCTCTGATGCTGCAGAGTTCTACCAGGTTGAGGAGGGGAGCTCGATAGATAAGTTGTTTTGGTCCCAATATATTGGGGTCGAACATCCGATGCCCTTGAGCGACCAGCTAAAGCAACTGGTCGAACTTCACAAGGCGGTCGAACTGGACATGAAGGACTTCATAGTCCGGCTGTGGCCTGGCGAGCCCCTGGCCAACAGCTACTTCAGCTTGGTCAAGCGAATGGTGAATGCATGTTCGTGGCTTGAAGTCCTCAAGAAGTCCGTCTGCATTGAGGGTGCACGCAGGCTTTGGCCCGTGCGAAGGTGCACTGGGGGAAGATGGACCCCGAGAAGCTGGTGATAGAGGGGCCGCCGAAGGGCAAGGAGCATCGCCACCCCAAACAGTATTATGAAAATGTCCTTAAGGGTGCCCGCCTTGTGGCGGATGAATGTACGAAGGATGTTCTATTTGAATGAGTGTACTCATGTCATCTTGTATTATGAAAACTAGCTCATGTGTGCTATGTGACGCTTGTTAATTTAAAATATTACCTTTTGTGCGGCCATTTAATAAATCTTGAGAGTTGGCCAGTCGTCGGCTTCCACCCCCATGTAACTAGTACTGGGGTGTTCGGGATAAATATAAACACTCTTTATCCAAGTTTTTGGTCCTTTTAAGGAGGTGTTTAGCACCACGAACGAGGCAGTCGGACTATACGGCTTTATCACCCTCACTTAGCCATAGAAGTCTACAATTTTAAATTTTGGCGAAGCCCCTAGTATCCAGAAAACAGGACTCGGGGCACTATACATGCCTAAATCGAACGAGGTCAATTCCTCGCCAACAGCGACCAGCTCTTGCCTTATCATGACAGTCAGTTTTCGGCTTTCTCTACTGAGGTGCTCATCCGGAAGAACCGGGACACAATCACAGTAGTTCTCCCAGCGCTACCTTAGCCGATATAGCGGAACGTAAGGTACCAAAACATGGGAGCCGGGCAAACCCAACTATTGACCCAAGACATGATTCAGAGCTGATGCATCTAGTGTTATAAGTTCGGGGTGCCGCACTGTCGAAAGTGTTCGGACTTGTCTTGCCGGGTTATGGGGTACTGAAGCCCCTGGCAAACTGGTCGTGCCAAAATGCACGGGTATAATAAATAAGCAGTAAAGAAAAAGGGGCAGATAAACTTAATAGCAAGCTGATGATGTATACTATTTTCCCTTGTTATTCAAATGGTACGTCAAAGCGTACATATACAAGTAGTGCGATAAGTAGAATAGGACTGTTTGACACATCCTGACTAGGAGCGGGCAGTATGCGGGTATGTAAAACAGGTATAACAATCGTTATCAGAGACCACCTGAGGATTCCCTCGTACGCCAAAGCTTCTTGTCCTCCTCGTGTGTCCGATAGCCGGTATTTCGGAAGAGCCTCATGAAGATAGGGACCTGAAAGAAAAAGGGGTGCAAAAATGCATGTGTCTTGGGGCGGTGGAACCGCATTGTGGACCGTGTCATGGTCGTGCCTCCGCCTATGCCCAGGGTATTTTAAGTGCGTAGTTGTGTACGTGTGGCATGAACGTAGCTGCTTGACTGGAACTAGGGCGGAGGCCGGATTGCTAGTCAAGCTCTGGACGTGTCAGACGATCCTGTTGTGGAGTACTCTGGACTCGCTTGACGGTCTCCGGTTCTTTATCGCCGAATTGGTTGTTTGCCTAAGAAGGTTGTTTGTACTTCCACCGCGAGGGCCGCGGTGTGCTCCTCCGTGTGAAGCGAGCGCTCTGTGTTTCCATTAACTGTAATAATCCCACGAGATCTCGGCATTTTGAGCTTGAGGTATGCATAATGCGGTACCACATTGAATTTGGCGAATGCGATTCCTCCGAGCAGTGCATGATAGCCACTGCGGAAGGGGACGATGTCGAAGATTAACTCCTCGCTTCGGAAATTGTCCGGAGATCCGAAGACCACTTCCAATGTGATTGAGCCCGTACAACATGCCTCCACACTGGGTATGACACCCTTGAAGGTGGTTTTTGTGGGCTTGATCCTTGAGGGGTCGATGCCCATTTTGCGCACTGTATCCTGATAGAGCAGGTTAAGGCTGTTGCCACCGTCCATGAGGACTCTTGTGAGATGGAATCCGTCGATGATGGGGTCAAGGACCAATGTGGCCGAACCGCCATGACGGATACTGGTAGGATGGTCCCTGTGATCAAAAGTGATCGGACAAGAGGACCATGGGTTGAATTTTGGGGCGACTGGCTCCATCGCATAGACGTCCTTTAGTGCACGCTTCCGTTCCCGCTTGGGTATATGGGCTGCGTATATCATATTCACTGTTTTCACCTGGGGAGGGAATTTCTTCTGTCCTCCCGTGTTCGGCAGTCGGGGCTCCTCGTCGTCGTCACTATGCAGCCCCTTTTCCTTGTTTTCGGCATTCAACTTGCCGGCCTGTTTAAACACCCAGCATTCCCTGTTGGTGTGGTTGGCTAGTTTATTGGGGGTGCCGTGAATTTGACATGAGCGATCGAGTATGCGGTCCAAACTGGACTAGCCTGGACTGTTTCGTTTGAATGGCTTTTTCCACTGTCCGAATTTAAAGCCTCTGAATCCGGCATTGACTACCGTGTCTTCGGCATTGTCGCCATTATTGCGACGGTTGTGTCTATTCCGTCGCGGCTTGTCATTGCTATCCCTGGCGTCTGAATCGCTTGAGTTTTTGGGTGTGATGTTGCTGCAAGCCAGCCAGCTGTCCTCGCCCACGCAGAAGCGGGTCATGAGTGTCGTGAGGGATGCCATGGACTTTGGCTTCTCCTGGCCGAGATGTCGGGCGAGCCATTCGTCGCGGATGTTCTGCTTGAAGGCCGCTAAGGCTTCGGCATCCGGACAGTCGACAATTTGGTTCTTTTTAGTTAGGAACTGAGTCCATAATTTCCTGGCTGACTCTCCGGGCTGCTGGGTTATGTGACTTAATTCATCCGCATCCGGTGGTCACACGTAAGTGCCCTGGAAGTTATCGAGGAACGCGTCTTACAGATCCTCCCAACTGCCAATGGAGCTTGCTGGCATGCTATATAGCCAATGCCGAGCCGGTCCTTTGAGCTTAAGTGGTAGGTACTTTATGGCATGTAAGTCATCATCGCGGTCCATGTGAATGTGGAGAAGAAAATCTTCGATCCATACTGCGGGGTCTGTTGTGCCATCGTATGATTCAATGTTTACGGGTTTAAACCCTTCCGGGAATTCGTGATCCATAACTTCATCAGTGAAGCATAGGGGGTGTGCGGCGCCTACGACATAGTTCAAATGAGTACGGTCTATTGTATTCGGCCCGGCCGGATTTTGGTTTATTGTATCCGGCGTGACGGTCATCATCACCTCTTGTTGCGTGCTCCCGTGATCCGTAGATCGATCTTGATTGTCCTGCTTTGTTTCCAATACATCTTGCAGGTCCTTCGTGTAACCCCGGGCCTTAGTATTATCGTTTGATTGGCGACGGGGTGCGGTCTGGACTTCGGGCTAGAACGTTGTTTTGTCGCGGCCACGGGGTGGCCGGTCAGCCGCATCATGTGCTGCCACCTCCTCGAGTTGAGGTAGCAGCCTGCGCTTTGGGTAGCTTTTGCTAGGGCGCTCGAGTCTGTATTCCTCAGCAGCCAGGACCTTGGTCCATCTGTCAGTTAGCAGATCTTGATCTGCTTGGAGTTGTTGCTGCTTTTTCTTCAGGCTTTTTGCAGTGGCTATAAGCCGGCTTTTGAAGCGCTCCTACTCGACGGGATCCTCAGGCACGATGAATTCTTCGTTGCCAAGGCTCACTTCGTCTTCGGAGAGAGGCATGTAATTATCGTCCTCTGATTCTCCAGCAGTTGCCTATTATTTAGGGCTAGATTGCCCATCCTCTTGCTCGGCCTTCTCGAAGCCTGGCTGGGTAGGATTATCTTCGTCTTCGGCACCATCAGGATTGTTATCTCTTGTGTCGGTATCGCTATTTTTGTTATGGCGGGGCTTGGAGCGGCGCCGATGACGCCAGTGTCTGGATTTCTTCCCCAAGGGGTTATCTTCCATTGCCTCATTGCCATTGTTTTCTTTAGGGGTGTCCACCATGTAAATATCATATGATGAGGTGGTAGTCCAGCGCCCAATAGGCGGTGGTTCCTATTCTTCTCCTACATCATCGTCCATACCGTCGATGTCTTCGGAGTCGAAGTCAAGCACGTCGGTTAAGTCATCAACAGTGGCTATAAAGTGGGTGGTGGGTGGGAGACGAATTTCTTTGTCTTTCGGTCCCCACTCGAGCCGGACATAGTTCAGCCAAGAATCTCCTGACAAGGAAAGAGACCCTAATGAGTTCAGCACATCACCCAAGGGCGAGTGCTGAAAAATATCTGCGGCGATGAATTCCATGACGGGTGCCCAATCCAATTCGATAGGCACGGACGCACGTGGTTCAGATCCTATAGCTAGAGACGAGTCCAAGGGTCAGATGACACCACCCTCACAGGAGGTGGGATCAGTATTTGGCTTCGACGCTGATGAGTGTGTGGCCTCTGTGGCGGGGTCCATCCGCCCGCCCTCGGGAGGCACGATCTGCTCCGGATCGATTCCCGGCGCCACCACAGGCGCGATCTCCTGAATATTTTCCGACGGCAGATCAAAGTCATGCCCTTCGTGTCTATTTGGCACGCCTGGCATGGGATCGAATTCGTCGAAGATCAAGTCTCCGCGGATGTCGGCAGTATAGTTTAAGCTTCCAAACCTGACCTGATGGCCAGGGGCGTAGCTATCGATCTGCTCTAGATGGCCAAGCGAGTTGGCCCACAGTACGAAGTCGTCGAATACGAAGATCTGTCCGGAAAGGAAAACCTCCCCCTGGACTGTGTCGTTGAAGATGATTGAAGGAGCCATCAAGCCTTATCGCGACGACATGGTGGAACTCTCAATGAAAGCACCAATGTCGGTGTCAAAACCGGCAGATCCTGGGTAGGGGGTCCTGAACTGTGCGACTAAGGCTAATGGTAATAGGAGGCAGGGGACACGATGTTTTACCCAGGTTTGGGCCCTCAAGATGGAGGTAATGCCCTACTTCCTGCTTGATTGATCTTGATTATATGAGTATTACGAGAGTTGATCTACCAAGAGATCATAGAGGCTAAACCTTAGAAGCTAGCCTATGATTATGATTGTTCTTCTTGTCCTACGAACTAAACCCTCCAGTTTATATAGACACCAGAGGGGGCTAGGGTTACACAGAGTCGGTTACAGAGAAGGAAATCTACATATTCAAATATCCAAGCTTTCCTTCCACGCAAAGGAGAGTCCCATCCGAACACGGGACGAAGTCTTCAATCTTGTATCTTCATAGTCCAACAGTCCGGCCAAAGTATATAGTTCGGCTGTCCGAGGACCCCTTAATCCAGGACTCCCTTAGGGTGCACCACATTACCCAACACGCTCGATTCCCTTTGGCCGAACACACTTTCCTGGGTCATGCCCGTCCTCGGAAGATCAACACGTCGCAGCCCTACCTAGGCGCAACAGAGAGGTCAGCACACCGGTCTAAATCCTATGCGCGCAGGGGTTTGGGCCCATCGCCCATTGCACACCTGCACGCTGTGAACGCGGCTGGAAGCAGACCTAGCCCCCTTAATACAAGTGCAAGCCTACGGTCCAATCCAGCACGCGCTGCTCAGTCGTTGACGTCAAGGAGGCTTCAGCTGATACCACGACGCCGACTGCCCATAACTGTTCTCGCGTAGCTGGTTAGTGCGTATAGGCCAGTGGCCAGACTCAGATCAAATACCAAGATCTCGTTAAGTGTGTTATTATGAAGTGATCGCGAACGCCGACCAGAGCTAGGCCCACCTCTCGCCTAGGTGGTCTCAACCCGCCCTGTCGCTCCGCCACAAAGATCCACACAGAGGGCCGTCGGGACAAAGGTCCTTTCAGCCCCCAATCCGTAAATCACTCGCGGGTACTCTACGAGTCGACCCAACTTTAGTCACATCATGTAATCTGTATAATATGTATGTATGTATAAACCTGTGATCACCTCCCGAGTGATCACGACCCGATAGTATAGCATGGCAGACAGACAAGAATGTAGGGCCACAGATGGAATACTAGCATCCTATACTAAGCATGTAGGATTGTAGTTAAAGGTAACAACAGAAGTAGCAAGGACAGGCTATGCATCAGGATAGGATTAAGGGAAAGAAGTAACATGCTACACTACTCTAATGCAAGCAGTAGAGAGAAGAATAGGCGATATCTGGTGATCAAGGGAGGGGGCTTGCCTGGAAGCTCAGCCGAGAAGGAGGGGTCGTCAACACCGTAGTTGTACTGGGTAGCAGCGACGTCGGTCTCGGTGTCTAGCGAGAGAAGAGGGGGAAGAAACAATAAATATAAAAGCAAACATATGCATGACGATGCATGACATGACAATGAATGGTGCTAGGTGTGCCCTAACGCGGTAGTAGGTGATACCGGCGTAGGGGGGAAACATCCGGGAAAGTATTCCCGGTGTTTCACGTTTTCGGACAGATGAACCAGAGGGGGAAAGTTGCGTGTTTGTTATGCTAGGGATGTGTGGCAGACGAATGGGCTATGTATTCGGATTATACTTGTCGTTCTGAGCAACTTTGATGTACAAAGTATTTTCATCCGAGTTACAGATTATTGTATATCATTTTCTAAAGTTTTAATCATTTCCTAATTTTAATTATTTATTTAAATTCGAATTATCCAGAATAGTAAATGATGATGTAACCATGACATTAGGGTGACGTCAACAGGTCAACTGGTCGGTTGACCAGTCAAACTAGACACGTGGGTCCACTAGGACCCACATGTCATTGTCAGGGGCACTAACAGGGGGTTTAGACTAACTAAATGTGTTAATTAGCGGGTGGGGATTAGTAGTCAGTGAGAGATTAAGTTTTTAATTAACTAATTTAATTAATTAGCAATTTATCTATTTATTTTTATTTGTTTATGGTGTGGGGCACGCATGTCACGGACACAGGGGAGCCACGTCAGCGCTGACCGAGGTCAACGGGGCCCACCCGTCAGCGACACAAGGGGGCCCACGCGTCAGGCCAGTTCAGCGATGGTCGGCGACTCGTCGGAATCATGCCGGCGAGCTCATTCGCGGTGGCGCGTCCTCGGGCATCGTCGGAAATTTCCCACCGGGCATCATTTTGGTCGCGGCCGGGCGCGTTAGAACGGCAAGACGACGACGCATCGATTGGTGGTGGTTTCGCGGGCTACGGTGGCCAGAGAGGAGAAGTATGACATCACCGGCGGTGGGGTGTCTCGGGCGAGCAACGGCAATAGCGAGGCGGTGCGCTACTGGGCAAACAGAATGGGTAGTCGGACCCTACTCGACGAGGTTCAACGGAAACATGCCCGTGACCATTTGGTCACCGGAGTTTCACAGGCGACGAGATCCGCGGCGCTGCGTGCGGGAGCTTCGGCGGTAGCTAGTTAGGGCACGCGAGAGAGCAAACGGGGAGGAAGCGGGGGCTCACCGAGCGGCACACACGATGGCCCTCGCGGGTTTAGTAGCAGCATAGGGCATCGCCGGAGTTGGTGAAAAGCGGCGGCGAAGCTTGTCGGAGCAAAGGAGGAAGACGGCGGTGTCGTGGGCGTTGTGGGGCTCGATCCAGCCATGTAGTCGAAGCAGAGGAGCAAGGCAGAGCTGTTGGACTCGTCGGAGAGGTGAACGGGCGACGGTGGGTGCGTCTACTGCGAGCGGCAGCGAGGAAGGCGCTCGGCCATGGCGGAGAGCGAGGAGTGGCAAGGTGGATCTAAGGGGAGAGGGAGAGGCCGAGAGGGAGCGTGAGGTGAGTGGGAGATGGGATCGAGGAGGCGGGGCACTGGCGACCTTATCCCCTCGGCAGGGACGGCGAGGTGGTGAGACGGGGACGCGCCCCTGTTCTTCCTGTTCATGGGGTGGTCGGAGGAACAGGGCGTGGGGAAGGAGGCGACAGGGGGACGGGGGAGTGGGCCGACCCGGATGGGCCGGTTGGCTGGCTGGCTGTTGGCTAGCTGGGCCATTCGGCCCAGGGAGAGGGGGGGTCTTTTCCTTTTTTGTTAGTTTTGTTTTCTATTTTTGTGTTTTCTTTTCTTTTCTTTATTTTCCTTTTCTGTTTTATTTAATTTAGGGCATTTAAGTATTTTATAAAATTGTGTCTTCTACACCATAATAACTTATGCCATATTTGGCACTGTCCGAACAATTTTATTTCAACTTTTGAAAACTTTGGTTGTTTTTCACTAATTCATTTTTGAATTTGAAATGTTTTGAACTAACACATGATTAGCAACAGTAACGGAGGTGAAGTGGCATCATTTGCAGAGTTTCACTGTAGCATAATTATCCGGGCGTTACAAATCTCCTCCACTACAAGAAATCTCGTCCCGAGATTTAGGAGGTAGAAGGAAACAGTGCAGGGTATTCATCACGCGGGCTATCCTCGCGTTCCCAAGTGGCTTCATCTTCAGAATGGTGCGACCACTGGACCTTGAGGAACTTGATCGCCTTCTGACATGTGCAGCGTTCAGCTTGGTCGAGAATGCGGACCGGATGCTCTTTATAGGATAGGTCCTATTGCAATTCGAGCACTTCATGATCCACTGCTCGGATTGGGTCCTTGAAGCAACGGTGGATTTGTGACACATGGAACACATCGTGAACCTGAGAAAGGTTGGACGGAAGCTACAGTTGATATGCCACTTTTCCACGCCTTTCGAGAATAGTGAATGGACCAATATAGTGAGGATCTAGCTTGCCCTTGATCCCGAAGCGGTGAGCACCCTTCATTGGTGTAACTCAAAGATAAGCCTTTTCGCCAGGTTGATAGACCATGTCTTTGTGATGGTGGTCATACTGACTTTTCTGACATAACTGAGCAGTCTTAAGATTCTCGTGAATAATGCGGACTTGTTCTTCGGCATGTTGGATAATATCCGGACCAAAGAGTGGACGTTCCCCGGTTTCTGACTAGTTCAAAGGGGTTAGGCACTTTTGTCCATATAGCACTTCGAAGGGGGCCATCTTCAGACTAGCTTGATAGCTATTGTTATAAGAGAACTCAGCATACGGGAGAGATTCCTCCCATTTCTTGCTGAAGGAAATAACACAAGCTCGAAGCATGTCTTCGAGAACTTGGTTGACACGTTCAACTTGCACTTGTGACTGATGATGAAATGCGGTACTGAATGACAGATGGGTTCCCGTAACTTCTTGGAAACTTGCCCAGAATCTTGAAGTGAACAAGCTACCACGGTCCGAACTGATAACCAGTGGAATACCGCGAAGTGAAACAATTCTGGACATGTACATAGTTGCAAGCTGACTAGCAGCGATCATTTCTTTGACCGCCAGAAAATGTGCAACTCTAGAAAGCCAGTCAATGACGACAAGAATAGCATCATTACCTTTCTGTGACTTGGGAAATCCAGTGATGAAGTCCATTTCAACATGGTCCCATTTCCATTCGGGAATAGAGATAGGTTGCAGAGTTCCAGCAAGCCTTTGATGTTCTGCTTTGATACGACGGTAAACGTCACATTCAGCAACATAACAAGCAATATCTTGCTTCATATTTGACCACCAGAATCTTTGACGAATGTCTTGGTACATCTTGGTGCTACCGGGATGAATAGACAATGGAGTGTCATGAGCTTCTTCCATAACTTCCTTAGTCATATCCTTGTTTTTCTCTGCACATGGCACCACTAGGCAGCCTTTGAAGTACAAAGTTCCATCATCAGCAACAGTGAAGAATGAGGGATTTCCTTCTGCGAGGTAGCGTTTAATCTTCTCAACTTGAGAGTCATACTTCTGAATTCTCTTGATGGAGTCCAAGAGATCTGGTTCGACAACCAGGGTATTGAGGGAACCCTGGGTAACAACATGAGGTTCATCTTGCGAAACTCCTTAGGAGGGGGAGCGAGTGCACCCGGAGGAACAATATGGAGGTTCAGCCTTCTGAATTCTTCAACAAGCGAGGGCTGAACTTTTCGAACCTAGAGGTGGTTGTAGTAAGACTTGCGGCTCAAGGCATCAGCCATTACATTAGCCTTGCCTGGTGTATAGGAAATACCCAAGTCAAAGTCTGCAACAATCTCCATCCATCTTTGCTGACGAAGGTTCAGGTCTGGCTGAGTAAAGAGATATTTCAGACTTTGGTGGTCGGTGAAGATCTCGCAACGATTACCGAGAAGGTAATGTCGCCATTGCTTCAGTGCATGAATGACAGCAGCAAGCTCGAGGTCGTGAACTGGGTAGTTCTCTTCATGAGGGCGCAATTGGCGAGAGGCATAAGCAATAACTTTGCGGCCTTGCATTAGGACACGGCCTAATCCTTGACGGGAAGTGTCGCAGTAAATGATGAAGTCCTTCTTAGTATCAGGCAGAGCAAGCACTGGAGCAGAAGTCAGCTTGTCTTTGAGTGCCTGGAAACTTTCCTGACATTTGTCTGTCCATTGGAACTTGACGCCCTTATGCAACAGGTTAGTCAGAGGCCTGGCGATCTTGGAGAAGTTCTCGACAAATCGACAGCAATAGCTGGCGAGTCCGAGAAAACTTCTGACTTGCTTGACATTCTTCGGAGGAGTCCATTCGAGAATAGCTTGGACTTGTTCAGGGTTGACGGCAATACCATCCTTAGAGATGACATGCCCAAGATAGGTTACCTTAGGTAGCCAGAATTCACATTTGGAGAATTTGGCATATAGCTGATGCTCTTGTAGCTTTTCCGTCACAAGACGAAGATGTTCAGCATGTTCTTCTTCGTTCTTCGAAAATACCAGGATATCATCCAGATAAACCACGACGAACTTGTCGAGGTAATCCATGAATATATAGTTCATCAGACGAGAGAAGGTGGCTGGAGCATTGGTTAAGCCAAAAGACATGACGGTGTACTCGTATGAACCATATCGAGTCACGAAGGCGGTCTTTGGGATATCCTCTTCACGAACACGGATCTGGTGGTAAACCAACCTCAAGTCGAGTTTAGAGAACACTGATGAACCAGCCAGTTGATCATACAGATCATTGATCCGAGGAAGAGGATATTTATTCTGAATGGTAGCTTGGTTTATAGGACGGTAGTCTTGGACTAATCGGTTTGTCCCATCCTTCTTCTTGACAAAGAGAGAAGGTGCTCCCCAAGGAGAGCAACTTGGGCGAATGAAACCTTTGCGAAGAGATTTGTTGATTTCCTCCTTAAGCTCAATGAGTTCATGTGGTGGCATCTTGTAGGGTCGTTTGGCTATAGGAGTGGTGCCTAGTTTCAAGTCGATGATGAATTCGACAGCTCTAGCAGGGGGAATCCCTGGAAGTTCTTCAAGAAAGACGTCGAGGAATTTGCGCATGACGGGAATGTTTTCAATGCCCTCAAGTGGTGCAGCGTTCAATGCATTCAATGCATAAAGCCTTGCCTCGGCATTCTGAACCAGACGAGCATTGTAGCTTATTATTTCATCAGAAGGGTATAGTAGATGGACGGTCTTGGTGGCGCAAACTATAGAAGCAGTATGTGCTTTCAACCAATCCATTCCTAGAATGAGATCAATGCTACAGGACTTCGGTACGATGGGAGAGGCAAGGAATTCCAGTCCTTTGATTTCAACGAGAACGTCGTGACTAACCATAGAGGTTTCACATTGGCCCGTAGGGGTGTGTACCACTAGCGGAGTGTTCATCTCTTCGTATTTAATGCCATGCATGAATGCAAATTCTGTTGATATGAACGAATGCGATGCTCCTGTATCAAATAAAACGGATGATGGTACTGAATTTACAGGGAGTGTACCCATCACAGTAGCAGGCTGGTCTTGAGCTTCGTTGAGATCAATGTGGTTGGCATGAACACGACCATAAGACTTGGCATTATTGTTGCGGGGCTGGTTGTTTCCATGGCTAGTTGCGGGAAGGGCCAGTTGATTTTGATTCTAATTGCAGTCCCTGGCACAGTGATCTGGTTGACCACACTTGTAGCACAGGCCATTATTGGGAGTGGGAACAGGAGCTCGGGGTGGTGGAGCTGGAAGTCTTGGCTGCCTAGATGGAGGAGGCAGACGCGGTGCAGCATAGGACTGCCTTGGGACAGGTGCAGCTGGCTGGTACATGCTGTTGGGAATCCATATCTTACGCTTCTGCGAGGGCAGGCCCGAAGATGAGCCCGTGTCACGATTGCACCTGTGAGAGCTCTGGTGTTCCTGAAGACCAGTTTCGACATTGATGGCCTTGTTCACCAAGGTGGCGAAATCGGCAAAGTTATGCACTAGCAGTGCAAGCATGATGTCAGCTTGTAGTCCATCATGGAACTTCTCCTGTTTGCGAGCATCAGTTGCAATGTCCTCTTCAGCATAGCGGAACAAGTCCAGAAACTCCTGCTGATAAGCTTCCATAGTTTTGTTACCCTGGGTGAGGTTGCGGAACTCACGCTTCTTCCGGTCTATGACTCCCTGAGGAATGAATCGGGCACGGAAAGCAGCTTGGAAATCTGGCCAGGTGATGATTGTTCCAGCTGGCAGAGTACGCCTGTGGCTGTCCCACCATTGAGCTGTGGGTCCCTTCAGAAAGAAGGAAGCAAAGGTGACATATCGGGCTGGGGCTACATGAGCAGACTCCATCTCATAGGTGATGTCATGGAGCCAGTCATCAGCATCCAGCGGCTGAGTTGAGCTGCGGTACACAGTTAGGTTGAGGCGCATGAAATCCTGCAGAGTCACTTGGGTTGGCTGCTGGTTCATATTGGAGTAAGGGAACTGAGCCATCATATTCTCCATGAACTGGTGATTCATCTCGAGCTGTTGGATCATACCAGGCATGTACTCAGGCTGTGGTGGGGCGTTGCCACCATGACCACCTGGTCTAACCATCCTGCTACTATATAACAGGGGTAGTTCAACATTGAGGAATTTGCAAGAACAAGAATCATTCATGATGAAACATGCATAATGAAAGGCATCATAGTAGTCGGCATATCTTACAAAAGGGATCATGCATAGAGTTCAGTACACAGAGTTCAGTACACAGACTAAAGACATCATAGGCGGCACGCAGGCTCGCGGCAAATGCATCTAACACTAACAAGCAAGCCTACATCAGTCCCAGGAGGAACTATGGAGGTAGGTGTAGCCTGAAAGCTGGTAGTGTCGCATCGGTAACTCCACGTCAGCAACCTAGGATCTGCGGATACTCTGGTGCAGAACCCGACGCTCAGGTGGCAGAAGAGGACCAAGTGTGGGAGAGTAGCCTCCCACCTCTGGCCAACCGACACCGTGGGGCATCACGGTCCTGGCTGGGTAGATCGCAGAACGCGACAGATCACCAGATCGGACAAGGGGGTACAGTAGTGTCAGAGCACTATAAATGTGCTGGCGGGTGGTGTACAACTCGTGTCGAAGAGCTCTGTTAGCTCGGTCCAGCCCATCAGCATGCAGAACCAGGCTCTTATGGTGGAAGGGCTCTCGGGTGACAGTGGAGTAGGCAGCAGTGCGTGTAGTATCCCTCCGCACCAACGTCGGATGCGATAGCAATGTGCCTGAAAGGCGAAGTGTCCAACGCCCGATACTCTCCACAAAGACGTGTCAGAGCAGCATAGGAAACATCATGGACTGCCATCTTGATGGTCACTCCAACACCATGAGCAGTGTGCAGCACAATAGTGGAGTCATACTCCTGAGAGTAGAGGTGGACGATGGCACGGTACTGCTCCTGGTTAAAGTTATGGTACTCCTCGTAGACGATGTACTCAAGGTGCCAGCGATAACCCAGATAGGTCATCATCTCAGCTAGCACAGCAGGTGATCCCGAGGCACCAATGGCCGTCGTGTGGCGCACGACCTGCCTTGTGGGTTCCATCTGAAAACAAAGATGTTTCAACGGAGTCAAATGACAATGTGGGTATTATTCAAAATGCTGTCCTACAGAACAACTATGGCTTATGCAACTTTGGCGTGAATGATGTAACTGGATCCTAATGTTAGAGTTAGTAAATTCGTTTAACCCGAGTAGAAGAGAGTTCAGAGCCCCAGAGTAAAGGTCGAGGAGTAAAAGATCTTAATACCACCCAATGGCGACGTGGGCCCGTAAGGCACACAGCCAAGTTAGTAAAAGTTTTGTAGTGACTAGACTCGACTTTGGCCAAGGAGTGTGGAAGGGGGATTCCTACAGGCAGTCGGCTCTAATACCAACTTGTGACGCCCCCGATTCAGTCGTACACTAATCATGCACGCAAACGTGTACGATCAAGATCAGGGACTCACGGGAAGATATCACAACACAACTCTAAAACATAAATAAGTCATACAAGCATCATAATACAAGCTAGGGGCCTCGAGGGCTCGAATACAAGTGCTCGATCATAGACGAGTCAGCGGAAGCAACAATATCTGAGTACAAACATAAGTAAAACAAGTTGCCATAAGATGGCTAGCACAAACTGGGATACAGATTGAAAGAGGCGCAGGCCTCCTGCCTGGGATCCTCCTAGACTACTCCTGGTCGCCGTCAGCGGCCTGCACGTAGTAGTAGGCACCTCCAGTGTAGTAGGAGTCGTCGTCGACAGTGGCGTCTGGCTCCTGGGCTCCAACGTCTGGTTGCGTCATACAAGAAGAAGAGGGAAAAGGGGGGAAAAGGGGAGCAAAGCAACCGTGAGTACTCATACAAAGTACTCGCAAGCAATTATCTACACTACATATGCATGGGTATATGTGTAAAGAGGCAATATCGGTGGACTGGACTGCAGAATGCCAGAATAAGAGGGGGATAGCTAGTCCTATCAAAGACTACACTTCTGGCAGCCTCCGTCTTGCAGCATGTAGGAGAGAGTAGATTGAAGTCCTCCAAGTAGCATCGCATAGCCTAATCCTACCTGGCTATCCTCCCCTCGTCGCCCTATGGGAAAGCGATCATCGGGTTGTCTCTGGAACTTGTCTGGGTGTGTTTTATTAAGTATCCAGTTCTAGTTGTCATAAGGTCAAGGTATAACTTCGGGTCATCCTTTTACCGAGGGACACGACTATTCGAATAGATGAACTTCCCTGCAGAAGTGCACCACATTACCCAACACGCTCGATCCCCTTTGGCCAGACACACTTTCCTGGGTCATGCCCGGCCTCGAAAGATCAACACGCCGCAGCCCTACCTAGGTACAACAGAGAGTCAGCACACCGGTCTAAATCCTATGTGCACAGGGATCTGGGCCCATCGCCCATTGCACAACTGCATGTTGCGAACGCGGCCGGAAGCAGACCTAGCCCCCTTAATACAAGTGCAGGCTTACAGTCCAATTCGACGCACATGAAAGAGCTTGTTATCGACTAGAAGGGGTGAATAGGAGATTTTTATGGAAGTCTTCAAAACATGGGAGTTTCGAAGACAAACAATAGAAATGACACTATTTGTATATAGCGGAAGGTACACTACACTAGACAAGCCATAGTCAAGTATTCAATGAAGTGAAAGCACGAAGACTATCAGCAGCTAGGCAGTATGGATCAAGATGGAAGATAGTATGAAGCCAATCAGGACAAGTAGTCACACCGTGAAGTCAGACAGATAATCCAAGCAGGCAATGACTTCACGAAGACAAACTGTAAGTAAAGAGAAGTGAGAGAAAGAACCAGTAGCTTCGGGAGGACAGAGATTTGTTCGACCAGTTCCAGTTGTTGTGACAACTGTACGTCTGGTTAGGGAGGCTAAGATTTAACTCAGAAGACCGTGTCTTCCCCTTATACCCCTTGAGCTAAGGACACCAAGTCCCCGCCCAATCACTCTGGTAAGTCTTCAAGGTAGACTTCCAAACCTTCCCAGACTTCGTTCACCGGCAATCCACAATGACTCTTGGATGCTCAGAACACGATGCCTAACCGGCTGGATGATTCACAGTCCTCAAGTGTAACAAGTCTTCACATCACGCGGACAGAAAGACTTCACTGATGTCAAACACTCTTTGGGCTCTGGGTGGTTTGGGCTTTGTCCTTGCAAGGATTCTCTCTCAAGTTCTTCGGAGGTGGGTTGCTCTCAAATGACAAAAGTCGTGTACTAACTCTGAGCAGCCCCCAATTTATGGTGTAGGGGGTGGGCTATTTATAGCCACTGGGCAACCTGACCTAATTTGTCCGAAATGACCCTGGGTCACTAAGGAACTGACATGTGTCACAACGGTCAGATTTCAAACACACGCGGCAGCTTGACTTGGGCTACAAGTAAAGCTGACTCATCCGACTCTGGATAAGATTTGCTCTCATTGTCTTCGCTCGAAGACATAGGATTTGGTTGAGCATCACTTCAGTCACTCTAACTTTGTTCACTTGGACCCCACTTAACAGTACGGTGGTTCCTATGACTCAATAAAGAAGAAAAGGAAACAACGAAACAACTAAGTCTTCGCGCTCCATAGTCTTCACGCGATGTCTTCTCATGTCATAGTCTTCAACGTGAATAGCTTCACAGACTACCATTGTCTTCAATGTCTTCACACATTTTTAGGGCTCATATCCGGTGGGTAAACCGAATCAATGAGGGACTACTACCTGTGTTATCCTACAGTTCTCATAAACACATTAGTCCCTCAACCAGGTTTGTCGTCAATACTCCAAAACCAACTAGGGGTGGCACTAGATGCACTTACAGTCTCCCCCTTTTTGGTGATTGATGACAAACTAGTTGAAGTTTTCAACGGGGATAAAAAGTATGTGAAATTGTAGAGGATGAGGATATTGTCTTCATAGATGGCAAAAAGGCACCCCCTGAAGATGTGCATATAAATGTTTTGCGTTGGAATGCAAATGCACATCGCAGGTTGTACTTGTGGAGATCCTCTTCACCATATGAAGACAATACATCATGCATGAATAGATATACAGGAATAATGACATGCATAATGAAAAATGGACGTCTGCGGAATGACTTCATGTGGGATTTATCATCGCACATGCGGAATTTATCTTTGCATCACAGAATAGTAGAAATGGTAGCAGAAGACCATCAAGTTTAAGTGTTACAACTCAAAGAACCAAATGTATCAAAAGCGGGAGTTGTAGACACTAGGCAAAAGTATAGCAACCACCCATATGGACCCGCTTGAAGACTATCAACATATGCTTCTCCCCTTTTGTCAGTAAGGACCAAAAAGGTTTGAAGACATAGTTTCTACTCGTTCCCATGAGTAGGAGAGGCAGCAGGGTCGTCGTTGAGGTTTGGTGGTGCAGACGAACTTGGTGCAGTGTTGATATGTGTCGAAGTCGGAGGTGGTGATGTAGCATCATCGGCGTCATCAAGGACTATGGCATTTACAGTTCCCGCGGAGGAGGAGCACTCTGAATCTTCGAGGGACGGAGTTTGACACAATACAGCATTCTTGGGAGGAGTGGTGTCGAACTTGAATCTATGTGTGAAGCCATTGTCTTGAAGATCAGCTTCAACACTGAGCAATGTCAAACTCTTCCAAGACCGCCGACAGGTTTCATGAGGGACAAAGGTATTCTTGGTGGCAAGGTTGTGAATGCGATTGATATCCACCAAGAGGCTTTGCATCTAACGCTTTAGACAGTAGTGATGCTTGTCATGTTTCTGATGCAAGGCCACGAGAAGCTCTCGGTCATTGAGCACACGAGATCGCTTCCGAGGCCTTGGAGCAATAGTGCTTTCTGTGGCTTCAGTACGTGCACGACGAGTATTAACAACAAGCGGATAAACACGAGAAGCAACCTGAACACCTTCAACATGCTGAGAGAAACTCTGACGATCAGCATTGTGATGATAAATTGCCTCCTTGGTAGGCTCTAGGTAAATGGCTTCGACGGACATATCAACCTCTGGTAGAAAAATAAGATGGTTGCGTGCAGAGGGCTAATAGTCAACAGCAGAGTGAAGCTTGATCAGTCGCATAACCCATGGAGCATAGAATTTCAGACCAAATATGTCTGAGCCAGATGCAGCAAATTGGCGAATGAAGAAGTCCTGAGCATTGAAGCTGATGCCTTTGAAAATATAGAAGACCAATGTCTTCATTGCGCCTTCTAGCTTTGCTGAGGAAGAATGTCCTTTGATGGGCCATAGAGTTCGCCTGATAATGTGATAGATGGTGCGGGGCAGATACTCTAGGTCTTCAACGAAGAATTCCTTGGGATATTCAGCTTCCTGTGGCAGTGGCTTCATCATACTCAGCATTTGGCTCATATTGGGCTCAGGCTTCTGAAAGATGCTTTCCAATGCATTGTGGTGATGCTGACAACCAGGTTCATAAAGTTCACCTGGAGTGGACAGGCCAGTAAGCTCAATGAGATCAAGAGCTTTGGCTTCATGATGGACATTGCCTGTCATCCACTCAAGGACCCATGTCTTCGGATCCCTGTTGTAGCCGCGAATGTGGAGAGTTGCATATAATTGCAGCAGAAGCTCTTCATTCCAATTCTCCTTATCTGTCACAAACTGGAGAAGCCCTGCATCTCGGAAACAGACAAGGGCTTCTTCTAAGCAGGGTAGGCCAGCAATGGCTTCGGAATCCAGACGCATTTGAGGAAATATGCACCCTTGATTGTATAGAACACAACAGTAATAGCTGCGCTGCTGATAACTCCAGAACCGATCAGATGAAAATCTTGGCTTGGAATATGGGTTCTTGGCTCTGTCGAAGAAGGTGTTGTGTGCAATGAAGCCATTGGCATTGAATGATCCTGGCGCAGATGCAGTACTTGGAAACCTTGGTAGCCTCGGCTTTGGCTTCTGAACCTGTGGACTGTGCTCCACATGATAATCAAACTGTGGTCCGGGAGCAGGCGGAGGAACCAAGATTGGCCATCTGACAGTGACAAGCTCGCCTTGGTAAAATGCTTGGTCAATACTGTGTGGCCTTGGTAGCGGAACAGGAGCAGTGGCATTAGCAAGGGCGTCAGGTTGCACATTTGTTGCAGGTGCATCATTGGCTTCATGCACAGTATTCATTGCAGGCGCCACATTATCTTCAGCCATGACAACGTCATTGGCTTCAGTTGTGTTGTTGGTGGCCACCTCAGGATTTTCAACCTCCACTTGAGTAGCTGGAGGGTCGGGCACAGACACGTTCTCCTCGAGAACATCTTCTTGGTTGTTAGGGGGTGTGGCAACACGTTCTTCTTCTTGACGGGGTTCTTGATTTTCCTCGGCTGATGCAGTCGGTAAGTCTTTAGCAACATTTGCTTCAAACGCAGAGACATTCGCGAAAGGAGTGGCTTCAGGAAATTCTAGCTGTGCTGCCACATTGGGTTGCACTTCTCCTTCTGTAACACTCGACGGAGCAACTTGTGGCCTTGGTCCTTTGCGAAGCCTGCGAAATGCGGTGACGCCTTTGGAGTAGGAGTGGGATGGACCACATAGTCGTCGTCATCATAAAGCACTGGATTGGTGACTTGAGGTGGGGGAGTTCGAGGTGAGTTTTGACTTGGTGTAGCTGGTTGGGGGCGATCAGCCTATGAGGCATCCTGGGAGATTGGCGTCAAAGGACGACCAATACTGATGAGTTCGCTGGTCATGAGAACAGGCGATCATACCGTTGGGCGCTCGATCTGAGGAAGGACTTCATCATCAACTACACTGTCGTGGGGACCAATGTCTTCAGCCGTGATGGGGTCAACGGCTGGAACTTCTTCAGCTTCAGGAGCCTCTGTGGAAGTAGGCTCATGAACTATCAACTGACGCTCTTGGTGTTTGGATGCAGTACATGCAAAAGCAATGGGCTCGACAACGAGGGGCTCTGTGGGAGCAGCCCGATCTTTCTTCTTGGGTTTTCTTTTCTTGGTGGGTGGTGGTGCATCATCAGTGGTGTTCCTGAGTTTGCGCTTTCTGGCTTCGGCTTCAGCTGCCCTAGTTTTCTTCTGTTATGAAGCCACTGTGGGGACCTTAGGCTTCGAGCCTGTCATGCTAGCAGGGAAGACAATGTGAGCTTCTTCCCGCCTTGGTACTTCAGTTTGGGCCATAGCAGGCTTCTTCTTCTTGGCAGCTAGCTTGGGGTCGATGCCAGGACGCCCAAGTGCCTTGTGCTCCTCAGCTTCATTGTAAGCTTGAACACACTTGGCAGCTAGATTCTTCATGCGCTCTCTTGAACCTTTGGCTTCTTCACGCTTCTTGTGAAATGCCTCCTTGAGGTCATGCAGCATCAGCTTGAAGTTTTGAACATCAGCAACACTGAGCTTGGCCACATGCTTCTTGAACTGTTCTTTCTCAAAATCAATTTTGGTCTTCAGTTCAACAATCCACTGAGCCAGAGCCAGCCCAGGAGCAATGGCGCCTTGGCAGGCGACGCTGATGCCAATTGGGAGCTGAAGATCATCAAAGCTGAGATTGGGGTTGTCAAACCACTCATCAATGAAATTATCCAGAATGTTTACGTTGAAGAGGGGCAGATCATTGAAGATCTCTGCCTCTTGCTTGCTCTTTATCAGCTGCTCAAGAGCATCATCTCCACACTCATCATCTGATGACAGATCAATGGCTTCGGTTTTGTTCCTCAGAACGGCAGCAGGTGTCAGGGCTTGACCAGAACTTTGAACATTTTTCTTCTGTGTCTTCTCTCTCTTCTTGGAGATGCGAGAGAGATCTTCAGAATTGTTACTTGGAGCTGGAGGGGCAGTTGCCAATGGCTTCACTCGAGAAGCTTATGGTGCCGCAGAAGGTTTTGAAGCCTTAGATTTCTTTTGCTTCTACGGCTTAGGAGGAGGAGCTGGTGCATCATCAGAGTCAGCATCATCACCAGAATGATCCACATTTGCTCCTTGAACGGCAATGTGAGTGATGAGGCCTTCAAGGTTGTAGAAGGGGCCGATTCTGTTTTCATTGGCTTCACGGGTGCCATCTTCCCGAGGAGCAGACGGACCTGGGTTGAAGTCAAGTCTGAATGCCTTCTTGTTCTTCACAGCAGAGTCTTTGGCAAATTTGAAGTTGCGCTTGAACAGATTGTCTTCGCGACACCACAGCAGAGATGAAGGGTATGCATCCTATGGCTGTGGTCCGCGAACCATGCATGGACAGAAGCCTTGTTCAATAGCTTCAGTCTTGGACCTGGGAGGAAGATTTTTGTATAGTATATCTCCCCAGGGTCACTTGATGGCATTCTTCTCGGCATACTCTTCTTTGACGAATCTGTACTTGAACCATTCATATGCCCAGTATCTTCGAATCCATTGGATTCGATTCTTGCATTCACCATAAGTTTCCTCTGGGTCTGTCTTGTACATTTCGTGTAGATCTGGTGGCAAATCCTTGGAAGTATTCCCACGGCACTGTCTGCCACCCTTTCTAGCTGACTTCTCTGTAGCCATGAAGCTTAACCTAAAAGGCTTCAGAACTAGCAAGGGCTTCCGGTGGCTGGTCAAACAAGAACTAGCTTTAGGAGAATTTATGTGACTCTGTAAGAATTCTGCAAATAAATGCAGACTATGAGAACCAAGGGATTCTCCCATGGATATGTACCTGTGACAGCAATAGAGGTGCGAGGGAAGGGGAAGAGGTCATATGCATTCTCATAAGATTTTGAAGATAAATCAGTTTGAAGACATTGACCTCATAACGCGAAGACATTCACTTATTTGTTGAGAGTTGGTTCCAGATTTGTACGAATCCAAGAATAAGTACAAGTGAGGGCTCTAACTTGTAGAGAAGCATAAGTGAATAGACTAGGCATAGTATGAGATGCAGAAAGAGATAGATTCAACTTTGGAGATCTAGAAACCGCTTTTGGTGAATAGGGATGAATCTATCAAATCAAAAAGACGGTAAAAAGTGAGTTTTAATTACCGCACGAAGAACTGCTAGACGGAGCGAAGTTGGAGGCCGAGCAGTTCGATCTTCCGTGCCCTAACTTGGCGACGGAAGACACCTACGGCGGCGGTGGAGAAGACGAGGTCCGCAGCCGGTGTGAGGACGGTGTTGGTGAAGTCGCGGCAGCTAAGCGCTTCATCGCCGGTGTCGTCGAGAGCTAGCGGTGGCGCTAGGGTTTGCGAGGGGTGGCGAGGTGGAAGAAATATTTTGACCATGATGTGATGGGTATTTATAAGGAAAGGGAGAGGACAATGCAATTACGCAGGTGCCCCTGGCGGTTCACATCTGAATGGCACGTGGCAAGCATGCAACACCTTGAAAGTTGTTCCATGTTCCCACGCACGCCTGGATTGTCATGGTGGTCATTCCGAATTCTCTGGCTTTCGGGCAATAAGGATATAGCATTAAAAATAGATATAAATGTTTGTCAGATTGACTTCAGCTGACAAGGTCTTAGTGAAGACAATCGACAGTTTTCAATAGAATGCATATGATTTGGACAGTAGAGTTGAGGTAGAAGCATAGATAGGTTAGGGTCCGATCACATTCACTTAGATCAAAAGATTCAGCACGAAGCCATAGCTATAAGTGAATGTTGTAGAGGACAGAACACAAATATGTATATAACTAGTATAAGACCAAATCAACAAGATGAATATAAACTTGAATATAAGTCAGGGATGAAGACAAATCAAATACGAAGACTTTTGTCACAGCCCTAGATCTCTGTTTGTAATTAGTTGCATCTTCATCCATGTCATCATATTTAAATTTCAGTTAAACTTGAAATGGGGATGCTTAAACCCTAGCACCAAATGAATTCAACTAGGGTCAAAATAAAATCGTTTTCATTGAACTCAAAATGCCCTCTAAAAATGTTCAACATTTCTGGTTTGAGGATTAAGCATCTACCAAAAATGGTTTATATTTTTGCAGGACATATTGGGCTCTGAATTAAATCATACTCTATTTGCATTTGGGCATTTAAATGCTATAAAATATTTTAAATGCTCAAATAATCATAAACAAAAATGTTTACTGTTGGATATATTCTAAACAGTAGCCATGATTAGTTTCATGATTTTTGGATCTGTTTAAGTATTTTATATAAAGCCGTAAAGACTACAGAATAATAGAAAACAGAAACAATAAATAGAAGAGAGAGAGAGAGAGAGAGATTTTACCTGGGCCACTTACCTGGCCGCAACCCACCTGGCAGGCCCAGCACTATGCTGGCCCATGCCAGCCAGCTGCTTCGTCCTCGCCAGGCAGGCACAGAGGTGACGCCGACGAGTGCGAGCTCGCCACGGCGCCACCTGCTTGCCGCCCGCGCCCCTGGACACATGGGTGAGCTCCACGTTGCCGCCCCGACCCCGCAGACACCTCACTCTCTCCCTGCCTCGCCTCCTTTGCTCTCTCTCCCGAAGTAGAGCGAAGCCGTCGCCGCCGTTCACTGCCACCGCGTCCACCGTTCTCCCCTCGCCTCCCCGTGATGTACAAGACCTCCGACGCGACGCCCTCGCCCTCCCCATCGAGCCACGCTTCGCCGAAGTCCCTGCATCGCCACCATCTGGTCGTCTTCAACCTCGCTACCCGTCGGACGCCATTCGTCGATTCGCCGTCTCCCGAACGTCCCCGAGCCCGCTAACCATCCCTACGGATCCGCTGTGAGCTCCTGCCCCTTCTCCCCCTCTCCGTTTGCCTTCTTGTGCACCACAGCGACCACACCGAGCTCGGCTGCACCCGCCGCCGCCACCGCACGTCGTCGTCGTGGCCACAGCCACGTTAGCTTGATTTCGAGCGTGTCACCGTGCTCAGCACATCACCAGGAGGCCGTAGCACCCAGCCGTTCGCCCCGCCGTGCCCCAAAGCACCATTCCCAACCTCGCCCGAACTCCGGCGACCGCCAAGGTCGTCGCCGGCGACATTTCCGGCCATCCCAGCATCTCCCTCCGCCGTCGATTTGGTCGCCGGAGGAGGAATTCCAAATGCCTCCGCCGTCTCTGGCCTCGCCGGTGACTCGACGCCGGTGGGTTTGACCCGCTGACCGTTGACTGGGTGGGCCCAGTTTGACCCCCTGGGTCACTGACGTGTGGGCCACCCTTGTTAGTTATTACTTAGGTTAGTTTAGCGCTAATTAACCTAGATTAGTGCTTAACCTAACTAACTCTGTTTAGTTAGTTAACTAACCACTGACACGAGGGTCCCACAGGTCAGGTTTGACCTGGCCGACCCAGTTGACCGCTGACATCACAGTGACGTCATGCTGACGCAGTAAGTCATTTTCTGGATTTAAGTTAATTCAGGAAATTCCAGAAATAGTGCTAACTTCTAAAAATCATAGAAATTCAACCGTAACTCCAAATCAAACAAATTATATATGAAAAATGATCAGAAAAATCCAATCTATCCATCTGTACTATTTTCATGCATGTTAGAACAACTTACACGTGCTGATCAGGTCAAATCAATTAAATGGCATTTAAACTCTCACATATGGAGTTTGAATTTGAACCTAGTGTTCAAACCAACCCCATTTAACTTGTTGCTAGATGCATTAGGCCAATCAACAGCATATTGCCATGTCATCTTCATGCATCATATTGTTGCATAGCATTGATTGTGTTTCTCTTTTGTTTGTCGGTGTTTGTCCCCTCTCAGTAGACGACGTACCGACGATGAGTTCGATGACACCGATGAAGAACTATATTATCTTTAGAAGTGCCAGGCAAGCAAAACCCCCTTGTTCATTCCGATACAATCCTACTCTCTCGCTCCTGCTCTCTTCTACTGCATTAGGACAACAACGATTCAACTGTTAGTTGCTGCGGTAGCTGAACCCCTTTATCCTCTCCATGACCTGTCATTGCCATAGTAAATAGATGAAACCCACTAGCATGAGTAGGAGTTTTTTGAGCCCTGTTGTGCTTACTCATTCATGCTTGTTTGTCATGCCTGCTACTGCTTAGAGTTGAGTCAGGTCTAATTCTTCGGGGGTGAATCAGAGGTGTGTGAACATGTCCTACTATGTGTGAGCTAAGTGTGTGAACACGATTTGGTAAAGGTAGCGGTGAGAGGCCATGTAGGAGTACATGGTGGGTTGTCTCATTGCAGCCATCCTCAAGAACTGAGTTCTGTGTTTGTGATCCATGAAACAGTTACTACCACACATTGGGCCCGAAACCAATGGACCCTCTCGGCTTCTTAATCACCTTTGTCCTTTGTCCAGGAGTTGCAAGCACTTACTGGTGTTTGTAGTATGCTGGAGGCCGTGGGCAGCGCTGACCGGAGGGGTGGGCTGTGATGCGGTAGGCACGTGGCACGGTGTATCGAGCGCCTGTTTGGTGTCTCGGGAACCCTGCACACATCGTTTGGGGCTGTGAGCGAAACTCCGGCCGGATCTCCTCGCGGATGGAACCCGAATAGGCGATAAACCTGGACTAGAGACTTGAGTGTTTAGGTAGGTCATGGCCGACACCCTCGTTGGGATTCCGCTTGAAGGTTGCCGAGTACATGTCGTGTAAACGGCGGTAAGTGGTGAGAGCGTGTGTGAAGAAGTACACCCCCTGTAGGGTTAACATCATCTATTCGAATAGCCGTGTCCGCGGAAAAGGACTTCTGGGTTGCCTGTATAGTTCATAGACAAGTGGAAGTGGATACTCTAAAATACGCAAGATAAGCGTGAGTGCTATGGATGGAGTTCTCGTAGGGAGACGGGAGCGGATCCATACTGGTGTATTGATATGGTGAATATGTGGACTCGTGTGCGCCACCTCAAAAGAGTTACTTGCAGTCGTAGTTCAGGATAGCCACCGAGTCAAAGCTGGCTTGCTACAGTTAAACCCCACCATCCCCTTGATTGATAATGATGCATATGTAGCTAGTTCTGATGTAAGTCTTGCTGGGTACATTTGTACTCACGTTTGCCTATTTTATGTTTTGCAGAGAGACTTCAGTCTCACTAGTAGTTCCGCGTGGACTTCGACGTTTAGCTTGTTACCTCAACTACGATCTTGTGCCCTCGGCAGGATCTAGTAGATAGTCAGGCTTCTCGGTCTTTTTCTTTTGTAGATGTCTGTACTCAGACATGTTAAGCTTCCACATGTGCTTTGACTTGTATGCTCTGAATGTTGGGTCACGAGACCTATGTTTGTAATATCTCGCTCCTCGGAGCCTAATGAATACATACTTGAGTCGTAGAGTTATGTTGTGATGCCATGTTCTATTTACACATATCGAGCATATTGTGTGTATGTTTGAAATGCTTGGTATGTGTGGGATCTGACTATCTAGTTGTTTATCCTTAGTAGCCTCTCTTACTGGGAAATGTCTCCTAGTGCTTCCACTGAGCCATGGTAGCTTGCTACTGCTCCGGAACACTTAGGCTGGCCGGCATGTGTCCTTCTTCATTCCCGTGTCTGTCCCTTCGGGGAAATGTCACGCGATGAATACTGGAGTCCTGTTAGCCCGCTACAGCCCGGTTCACCGGAGTCCTACTAGCCTAGTGCTACAGCCTGGATTCACTCGCTGATGACCGACACGTTCGATGTTGGGTCATGGATGCATGTCCCTGTAAGTTTGTGCCACTTTGGGTTTACGACTAGCCATGTCAGCCCGGGCTCATTATCATATGGATGCTAGCGACACTATCATATACGTGTGCCAAAAGACGCAAACGGTTCTGGGCAAAGGTAAGGCGACACCCGTGGGAATACCATGCGTGAGGCAGCAAAGTGATATGAGGTGTTACAAGCTAGGTCGATGTGGCATTGAGTCGGGGTCCTGACAGCTTTGGTATCAAAGCTTGACTGCCTGTAGGATTACCAAGCCAAACTGGTCGAAGTTGAGTCTTGAAATTCTTTAGTTATATAAGGGAATTGATTGTGGGATGGAACGTAAGGCTCTCTTTACTTCTTATACCTCATGGCCTTATGATCTAAGTCATCCTCTTCTCTTCTACGGGGTTTAGGAACTAGGCTTCTCATCTATCTACTAGGATGACAAGTTTCTATGTTAGAGACTTATACGATTGATAGTTTCAAGCCTCAATTCAGTTTCTACTACTTTTTAGTATGTTCTCAGTTGAACTAGAACCTTGATATGATGTTGTTAAGTGACTATGCAAATCCTTGTGAATGTCTCAAATCTTTTCTGAGCATTTACAGCCGTTATGCTGTCCGAGTCATCCCAGGTCTCTGAATAGTCTGATGCATTTGCAAATCCTTTCTTTCCGTTCCCGATGTCCTTTATGGTCAGAATAAGCACACTAACGGGTGCGTTGAGGTAATTTATTGCCTTGACATATATGTTGGAGCTATTATTATGACCCTAGGTGTTTTAGGGAGTCGCCTAGTAATTTAGCCATGTTATGTGTTCCCAGTGTGATGATTCTGGCCTTTATTCCCGAAAGCATCCCATGATGCCATTTAGTTAGTAGGTAATCTACTTCTGGGTTTTGAACCCAAGACTCACCCTACTTACTTCATGTTGGTAGTGTTTGCTCGTTCGTTTAGGTAATTAGTAACCTTTGCATTAGTCCTTGAGGTCCGTGGTATTTCCTTCTTCCAAATACTATGAACCACTTATGGCAGAAGTTTGTTGGACCAAAATATCACAACAGGAGTGCCCTCGATGAGTTCCCCATTCTATATTGTGACTCTGCCAATCCTACCTCTCTGCATGGGTTATCCGGAAGAAATATGTTGAATTTGTTCGGCATACTAATCCATGTCTCCACAACTCGAAAAGGATATATGTCCCCTTGAGTTGTCCCTCTTCATTTGTATTCCGACCATCGTCTATCAATTGATAGTCAGGAGTAATGGTGCATCTGTGTTATCGATGCTTATTACTCTTGTGGTCCGTCAAGCCATTCTATTCTGGAATGACTAGGAGAAACAAACTCCAGTACCTTGTCTATTTCCAGGATTGGGTCAAAGTAGTTGTGCTCCGCAGATCAAATTGCTAATCCAGCTTTTGTTCTGCTCTACCTTGGAGTATTACCATCCTTATATTAAGACTGTCATGAGAATTGTGCTAGCTCTTATGAATTCTTGACGCAGTAATACTTCTTGCCATCATTGTTCATTCCTCGGTTTCCGTGTTATTGTAACCGGAATGCCGACAAGTGAATTGTGGTGTGTGAAATCAATACTGCTAGCAACTCTGTTGCTTGGTAGTTAAATGGACGATAACCTCATTCTTAGCATGTTGATTATTGAATCATCACCCTAAGGTTGATTGTGCTACCTAGTCCTTATTTCATGGTGCACTCCTCGATTGATGAGTTAGGATTTTGTTTAGTCCTTGCTCATTTGATCATATCGTCTTGCCCTGAAAAGCAAGATTGTTCTCGAGTTTAGTAACATATCGGTGGTTCGTGATTTTCCGAATATCCTCTCGGAAGTATCACCAGGTCGTCACCTGACTGTTATGTTGAGCTCATGATCAAGTTGGTTTCTTGTAAACCACCCCTTCTCCAAGAATCTGTGTTGGATATCCCTGAGCTAGTTGGTTGAGCTAGACAACAACTTGGAGAGTTGGAAGATAAAAGCTTGTCTGACTTAGTTCATGTTAAGGGATATCTTCTTGTGTGTGTGTGTGTTGAAGAAAGATGATATCTCCATCGATTGGTCCTTGTGATCAGTTGTTGGATCTATTGTCTTGTCAAAACTTTGATTTGAGTATGGGCTATCGTCAAGTCAAATCAGAACCAACGATGTTCGTAATGTTGTCTTACTCGTGGTTGATCCCTCGAGCATACACCATTCCATCTTTTGGTCTGACCAATACTATCACCTTGTTCACATAATGGCGGAATTCCAGTGATATGGAAATTCTGATGAGTTGTTGTTGAGCCCACCAGCAACATTTTATCTCCTCCATAATTCATGATGAACATCAGGCTAGTGTTGGAAACTTGTGTAAGCATTATCTCCATGTTCCGTTCATGAGGTATATGTTCGGATGAAAGAAGTGACTTCCTCTAATTCACGGTACTTGGTGTAAGTTGCCGCCGTGAATTCGATAAAGTCAATGTTGCTTCCTTGGAATCATCCCAAGTTAGTCACACATGTGCAAAGTATACTATGGTTTGGCAGATTGATTACCTCCACTCCATATGTATTCTGTAGCACACCAAGCCACTGATTGATTTGTTCAAGGAGAAGAAGCTCCTTCTTAAGAGTATACCCTATGCAAGGACTTCGATATCCTCGATGATGGTTCCCCACCGGAACTCGGTAGTGTTTTATTGTAAGACTACCATGGGATCATGTTTGTCTGGGACAATGTGTTCACATGTTTGTAGCAGAACCAGCTCATGTTTTGGAGCTTGCCATCGTAGTTCAATTCCCGAGAATCACGCAACATCATCTCGTCGGTTTGTGTTGCAAACTTTCATTTTTCTTTCTAGAATCGATGAGTCTAGATTATTCTGACACCAACCAGATCTGAATCTCAGGCAGATATGATGGTTGGAACGTTTCCCAAGAATTATAATATTGGTCTTTCTGTAAGTGGTAAAGTGGATGTCGTGGCCAACACACCCAACCGGAAGACCTGTTATTGTAGTATCTTGATTGAGAAAGTTGGCCACCTCCCCATAGGGATTTCGCAGGATTTACTCCTTAGTTGTCCCTTATGGATTCTTGTGCTCCCGAAGTCCGACCTTTACTTGATGTTCTAGATACCAAACCATATCTATGAATGGGATACGCTAGTGCATCAAGGAGATCATTAGAAGCGGAGTGCTAAATGTCTCTCGGTCGATCATCCAGATTTTGTCCCCTTGGTCTCGCTAAGGTGAAATCTGAGAAAGTGTTATCTTCCTTTGCATCCGCATCATCCATCACTATACCTCATGGTAGTATGTTGTGTTGCCAGGATCCTTGACACGGATGTTGGTAAAACCTTGATGAATATGGAAATGCTCAAGTTCTTGAGAGCACGCGCAAGCACTAGATGTTATCATCGGCACTAACTGGGGTTGCTCCCAGTTTGCTCGGTTATGCTATAACCATTCCAACAGTGGAATTATTCTACTGTTGAGTTTCTCCCTAGTTACTAGAATCATTCCCAGCATTTGCATTTTATCCCCAACTTGCACCATCATTGCGTCATTCTACCATGGGTTCCATCCATCTCCGATGATAAGCAAATCATCCCTTGTGTTGTCTTCAACAAGGCAATCCACATCATCCATTCTGGCCCGAGAATGTCATTCTTTCGGGCTCTTTCAAATGAACATTTGTGATTTGCCTTAAGATGGTATAAAGAGTTTCAATGATCTCTGAATCAAAGGTAATTCTTTTGCCACTTAAGGGGGATATATTCTACGAGTCACCTCTCCTAAGGTGCACCGTTATGGAATCATGGCAATTATTTTCCTTGCTACCTTGACACCATCCACCATCTTTCTAAGCGTGGAATCGTTGCCCACCAAATCAAACCCCGTCGTTGTTCTTTCACCCCTCTCGATGTGTTTTGTGTCTCAACTCGAGATGTTTCAACATCTCATTCCGTGAGTTGATTTGGTATAGCTCGATCTTCGAGAAGATTAATCCTTCTAGAGTTTCTTTCTCCTCTCGTTGTCATGTTGGTAGGAGTTCCTGGAGCAAGACATCAAGTTAATGATGGTGGTTGAATCAACGTTCTTATGAAGTGCACCCTGGATCATGAAGATTGTGTTAGTCTTGTGCCCCTCTGTCTTCTTACCTCACGTCTTGAATCTCGGGACGAGATTCTTGTTTAGTGGGGGTGAGTTGTCACAGCCCTAGATCTCTGTTTGTAATTAGTTGCATCTTCATCCATGTCATCATATTTAAATTTCAGTTAAACTTGAAATGGGGATGCTTAAACCCTAGCACCAAATGAATTCAACTAGGGTCAAAATAAAATCTTTTTCATTGAACTCAAAATGCCCTCTAAAAATGTTCAACATTTCTGGTTTGAGGTGTAAGCATCTACCAAAAATGGTTTATATTTTTGCAGGACATATTGGGCTCTGAATTAAATCATACTCTATTTGCATTTGGACATTTAAATGCTATAAAATATTTTAAATGATCAAATAATCATAAACTAAAATGTTTACTATTGGATATATTCTAAACAGTAGCCATGATTAGTTTCATGATTTTTGGATCTGTTTAAGTATTTTATATAAAGCCCCAAAGACTACAGAATAATAGAAAACAGAAACAATAAATAGAAGAGAGAGAGAGATTTTACCTGGGCCACTTACCTGGCCTCAACCCACCTGGCAGGCCCAGCACTGTGCTGGCCCATGCCAGCCAGCTGCTTCCTCCTCGCCAGGCAGGCACAGAGGTGACGCCGACGAGCGCGAGCTCGCCACGGCGCCACCTGCTTGCCGCCCGCGCCCCTGGACACATGGGTGAGCTCCACGTTGCCGCCCCGACCCCGCAGACACCTCACTCTCTCCCTGCCTCGCCTCCTTTGCTCTCTCTCCCGAAGCAAAGCGAAGCCGTCGCCGCCGTTCACTGCCACCGCGTCCACCGTTCTCCCCCCGCCTCCCCGTGATGTACAAGACCTCCGACGCGATGCCCTCGCCCTCCCCACCGAGCCACGCTTTGCCGGAGTCCCTGCATCGCCACCATCTAGTCGTCTTCAACCTCGGTACCCGCCGAACGCCGTTCGTCGATTCGCCGTCTCCCGAGCGTCCCCGAGCCCGCTAACCATCCCTATGGATCCGATGTGAGCTCCTGCCCCTTCTCCCCCTCTCCGTTTGCCTTCTTGTGCACCACAGTGACCACACCGAGCTCGGCCGCACCCGCCGCCGCCACAGCACGTCGCCATCGTGGCCACAGCCACGTTGGCTTGATTTCGAGCGTGTCACCGTGCTCAGCACATCACCAGGAGGCCGTAGCACCCAGCCGTTCGCCCCGTCGTGCCCCACAGCACCATTCCCAACCTCGCCCGAACTCCGGCGACTGCCAAGGTCATCGCCGGCGACATTTCCGACCATCCCAGCATCTCCCACCGCCACCACTCGACGCGCGCAAGCTCCAGCTCCATGTAGCCGCCCTCCACCGTCGATTTGGTCGCCGGAGGAGGAATTCCGAATGCCTCCGCTGTCTCTGGCCTCGCCGGCGACTCGATGCCGGTGGGTTTGACCCGCTGACCGTTGACTGGGTGGGCCCAGTTTGACCCCTTGGGTCACTGACGTGTGGGCCACCCTTGTTAGTTATTACTTAGGTTAGTTTAGCGCTAATTAACCTAGATTAGTGCTTAACCTAACTAACTATGTTTAGTTAGTTAACTAACCACTGACACGAGGGTCCCACAGGTCATGTTTGACCTGGCCGACCCAGTTGACTGCTGACATCACAGTGACATCATGCTAACGCAGTAAGTCATTTTCTGGATTTAAGTTAATTCAGGAAATTCCAGAAATAGTGCTAACTTCTAAAAATCATAGAAATTCAACCGTAACTCCGAATCAAACAAATTATATATGAAAAATGATCAGAAAAATCCAATCTATCCATCTGTACCATTTTCATGCATGTTAGAACAACTTACACGTGCTGATCAGGTCAAATCAATTAAATGGCATTTAAACTCTCACATATGGAGTTTGAATTTGAACCTAGTGTTCAAACCAACCCCATTTAACTTGTTGCTAGATGCATTGGGCCAATCAGCAGCATATTGCCATGTCATCTTCATGCATCATATTGTTGCATGGCATTGATTGTGTTTATCTTTTGTTTGTCGGTGTTTGTCCCCTCTCAGTAGACGATGTACCGACAATGAGTTCGATGACACCGATGAAGAACTATATTATCTTCAGAAGTGTCAGGCAAGCAAAACCCCCTTGTTCATTCCGATACAATCCTATTCTCTCGCTCCTGCTCTCTTCTACTGCATTAGGACAACAACGATTCAACTGTTAGTTGCTGCGGTAGCTGAACCCCTTTATCCTCTGCATGACCTGTCATTGCCACAGTAAATAGATGAAACCCACTAGCATGAGTAGGAGTGGTTTGAGCCCTGTTGTGCCTACTCATTCATGCTTGTTTGTCATGCCTGCTACTGCTTAGAGTTGAGTCAGGTCTGATTCATCGGGGGTGAATCAGAGGTGTGTGAACATGTCCTACTATGTGTGAGCTAAGTGTGTGAACATGATTTGGTAAAGGTAGCGGTGAGAGGCCATGTAGGAGTACATGGTGGGTTGTCTCATTGCAGCCGTCCTCAGGAACTGAGTTCTGTGTTTGTGATCCATGAAACAGTTACTACCATGCATTGGGCCCGAAACCAATGGACCCTCTCGGCTTCTTAATCACCCTTGTCCTTTGTCCAGGAGTTGCAAGTAGTTTCTGGTGTTTGTAGTATGCTGGAGGTCGTGGGCAGCGCTGACTGGAGGGGTGGGCTGTGATGCGGTAGGCACGTGGCACGGTGTACCGAGCGCTCGTTTCGTGTCTCGGCAACCCTGCACACATCGTGTGGGGCTGTGAGCGAAACTCCGGCCGGATCTCCTCGCGGATGGAACCCGAATAGGCGATAAACCTGGACTAGAGACTTGAGTGTTTAGGTAGGTCGTGGCCGACACCCTCGTTGGGCTTCCGCTTGAAGGTTGTTGAGTACATGTCGTGTAAATGGCGGTAAGTGGTGAGAGCGTGTGTGAAGAAGTACACCCCTGCAGGGTTAACATCATCTATTCGAATAGCCGTGTCCGCGGAAAAGGACTTCTGGGTTGCCTGTACAGTTCATAGACAAGTGGAAGTGGATACTCTAAAATACGCAAGATAAGCGTGAGTGCTATGGATGGCGTTCTCGTAGGGAGACGGGAGCGGATCCATACTGGTGTATTGATATGGTGAATATGTGGACTCGTGTGTGCCACCTCAAAAGAGTTACTTGCAGTCGTAGTTCAGGATAGCCACCGAGTCAAAGCTGGCTTGCTACAGTTAAACACCACCATCCCCTTGATTGATAATGATGCATATGTAGCTAGTTCTGATGTAAGTCTTGTTGGGTACATTTTTACTCACGTTTGCCTATTTTATGTTTTGCAGAGAGACTTCAGTCTCACTAGTAGTTCCGCGTGGACTTCGACATTTAGCTTGTTACCTCAGCTACGATCTTGTGCCCTCGGCAGGATCTAGTAGATAGTCAGGCTTCTCGGCCTTTTTCTTTTGTAGATGTCTGTACTCATACATGTTAAGCTTCCACATGTGCTTTGACTTGTATGCTCTGAATGTTGGTTCACGAGACCTATGTTTGTAATATCTCGCTCCTCGGAGCCTAATGAATACATACTTGAGTCGTAGAGTTATGTTGTGATGCCATGTTCTATTTACACATATCAAGCATATTGTGTGTATGTTTGAAATGCTTGGTATGTGTGGGATCTGACTATCTAGTTGTTTATCCTTAGTAGCCTCTCTTACCGGGAAATGTCTCCTAGTGCTTCCACTAAGCCATGGTAGCTTGCTACTGCTCCGGAACACTTAGGCTGGCCGGCATGTGTCCTTCTTCATTCTCGTGTCTGTCCCTTCGGGGATATGTCACGCGATGAATATCGGAGTCCTGTTAGCCCACTACAGCCCGGTTCACCGGAGTCCTACTAGCCTAGTGCTATAGCCTGGATTCACTCGCTGATGACCGACACGTTCGATGTTGGGTCATGGATGCCTGTCCCTGTAAGTTTGTGCCACTTTGGGTTTACGACTAGCCATGTCAGCTCGGGCTCATTATCATATGGATGCTAGCGACACTATCATATACGTGTGCCAAAAGACGCAAACGGTTCCGGGCAAAGGTAAGGCGACACTCGTGGGAATACCGTGCGTGAGGCCGCAAAGTGATATGAGGTGTTACAAGCTAGGTCTATGTGACATTTGAGGATTCCAAGATATTTAGCTCACACCGCAACTTGCAAAACCTTTTCTCATCCAAGGGCTTGGTGAAGATATCGGCCAATTGCTCTTCAGTGTTGACGTGAATGATATCAATATCTTCCTTCATGACATGATCTCTGAGAAAGTGATGACGAATTTCAATGTGCTTTGTCTTCGAGTGTTGAACTGGGTTGTTGGCAATCTTGATGGCGATCTCATTATTGCAGTAGAGTGGCACATTCTTCAGGTGGATACCATAGTCCTTGAGAGTTTGCTTCATCCAGAGAAGCTGAGCACAGCAAGATCCAGCAGCAATGTATTCAGATTCAGCAGTGGAGAGAGATACACAGTTCTGCTTCTTTGAAGACCAACAGACAAGAGATCATCCCAGAAAGTGACATGTGCCTGATGTGGACTTGCGATCAACCTTGTCACCAGCATAATCAGCATCTAAGAATCCAACTAGATCAACCTCTGAGCCCTTTGGATACCATAATCCTAGTGTTGGGGTGTAAGCCAAATATCGAAGAATTTGCTTCATAGCTAAGTGATGCGATTCCTTTGGTGCCGCTTGGAATCGGGCAGACATGCAAACACTAAGCATTATATCTGGCCTAGATGCACATAAATAAAGCAAAGAACCAATCATGGAGTGGTATACCTTTTGATCGAACTCTTTACCATTGGCGTCGGGACCCAGATGACTTTTAGTTGGCATTGGCGTCGTGTATCCTTTGCAGTCTTGCATTCCAAACTTCTTCAGGCAATCTTTGAGGTATTTTTCTTGAGATATGAAGATGTCGTTGCGTTGCTGACGGATTTGGAGACCCAGGAAGAACTTCAGCTCGCCCATCATGGACATCTGATATTGCTCTTGCATCATGTGCCCAAACTCATCACTATATTTCTTGTTGGTGCAGCTGAAGATAATGTCATCCACATAGATTTGGCACACAAATAGTTCACCGTCATATGTCTTCGTGAAGAGTGTAGGATTTAGTGAACCAGGTTTGAAGCCTTTGCTCTTCAGGAAGTCTTTGAGCGTGTCATACCAAGCACGAGGGGCTTGTTTGAGGCCATACAGTGCCTTGTTGAGCTTGTATACCATATCAGGATGTTTTGGATCTTCAAAGCCAGGAGGTTGTGCAACATATACTTCTTCTTCATTCTTTCCATTGAGAAAGGCACTCTTTACATCCATTTGATACAGAAGGATGTTGTGATAATTTGCATAGTCTAGTAGTATGCGAATGGCTTCAAGCCTAGCCACCGGAGCAAATGTTTCATCGAAGTCAATTCCTTCCACTTGAGTGTAACCTTGTGCAACGAGATGAGCCTTGTTTCTGACAACTTGACCATGCTCATCTTGCTTGTTACGCTATATCCATTTGGTGCTAATGATATTGTGCTTCTGAGGATCAGGACGCTTGACCAATTCCCACACATTGTTCAGCTCGAACTGTTGAAGCTCTTCTTGCATAGCTTGAATCCATTCAGGTTCCATGAAGGCTTCAACAACTTCCTTGGGTTCAGAGATTGAGACAAATGCAAAATGCCCACAGAAATTGATTTGCTGTGTTGCTCTTGAACGAGTGAGTGGACCAGGTGCATTGATGTTGTCAATTATCTTCTCAATATGCACTTCATTTGCAACACGAGGATGAACAGGACAAAGATTTTGCTCTTGCTAATCAATGTCATCATTTGGGGGATTGTCTTCAGGTTGAGCATTGTCTTCAGGTTGATTAGCTGCAGAAATGATAAGCTCTTCTTCAGTCTGAGCTTCAGATGGAATGATCTCTCCAATTCCCATTTGCTTGATTGATTCACTTGGAGGTACTTCATCTAGCACATTTGGCAGGTGCTCTCTTTGCGACCCGTTAGTCTCATCTAACCGCACATCCACAGTTTCAACCACTTTATAGTGAAAGAGCTTGAAGACTCTGTAGGAGTGTGAATCCTTTCCGTAACCAAGCATAAAACCTTCATGTGCTTTCAGTGCAAATTTTGAAGTGTGATGTGGATCCTTGATCCAGCACCTACCACCAAATACTCTGAAGTATCTTACATTTGGCTTCTTACCAGTCAGGAGTTCATAGGACATTTTCTTCAGAAGCTTGTGAAGATAAACACGATTGATGACGTGGCATGCAGTATCAATGGCTTTAGGCCAGAACTTCCGTGGAGTCTTGTACTCATCGAGCATCGTTCGGGCCATCTCAATAAGGGTTCTGTTCTTGCGCTCCACGATGCCATTCCGCTGTGGTGTGTATGGAGCTAAGAACTCATGAGTGATGCCCATAGTATCCAGATACAGGTCAAGGCCGGTGTTCTTGAACTCAGTGCCGTTGTCACTTCTGATATGCTTGATCTTGACGCCATAGTTCGTCATGGCATGATTGGCAAAGCGTCTGAAGACATCCTGCACTTCATTCTTGGAGAGGATTATATGTATATCTTGAATAATCATCAACAATGACGAAACCATAAAGGCAAGCAGTGGTAGTAAGGGTAGAGTAGTGGGTAGGGCCAAATAATTCCATGTGCAGCAGCTCGAAGGGTTGAGATGAAGTCATGATTGTCTTCGAGGGATGCTTGGCCCTAGTCATCTTTCCAGCTTCGCAGGCACCACATAGATGATCCTTCTTGAACTTGACGCCTTCGATGCCCACGATATGCTTCTTCTTCGCGAAAGTGTGCAAGTTCCTCATGCCAGCATGCCCTAGCCTTCGATGCCAAAGCCAGCACTCTGAAGCTTTTGCTAGAAGACATACGGCCATCTATGGTCCTGCTGAGAAATCTACCATATACAGATCGTCTTTCCAATACCCTTCAAAGACTAGAGACTTGTCAGATTCCATTAGCACAAGGCATCGATATTTTCCAAATAGCACAATCATGTTTAAGTCACAAAGCATTGAGACAGATATTAAGTTGAAACCAAGGGATTCAACAAGCATCACTTTATCCATGTGCTGATCCCTTGATATTGCAACTCTACCTAGACCCAATACCTTGCTTTTACCAGTGTCAGCAAATGTGACGTGACTCTTGTCTGATGGACGTAGAGTTGAATCCATCAGAAGACTTCGATCGCCAGTCATGTGGTTAGTGCATCCACTATCCATAATCCATTCTGAAGCACGAGGTGTCATAGCGCAGTTTGGGGGATAGGCTTCACCAAGCGAGTTGTGAAGCATAAACATTTGACGAACAAGTGGATCATGAAAATTCAGATCTTGGTTAGGATAGATAGGATGAGTGTCAAGGAATCTCAGAACAAAATACATAGTAAGACCATTTGGGCATTTTATCTTGCGCCCCACAAGATGTTTAAGGTCCCCGGCATTAGCATCGGATGCCTTTGATTTCCGGCTGGAGACCTTTCCCTTGGCACCACATGCCATGAAGCGGTAGGTGGGAGCCGAGTCGTCCTTGTCATTATCAACAACATTGGTGACGGAGCCATTGTCTTCAGTGTTGAAGATGGACTTGGCGACGTAGCCTGTAGCTAGAGCCAGACTCGCAACACCAGAGTCGGACTCCTCCTCAAACTCCACCTCTGCCTCCTCAGAAGCAGACTCCTCCTCTGAATCCATCTCCTTGCCAACAAAAGCACGAGCCTTGCCAGATGAGCTCTTCTTGTGTGATGAAGACTTGGAAGAAGACTTTGAGGATTTCTTCTTCATCTTGTCATCAGAATCATATTCTTTGCTCTTCTTCTTCTTCTTCTTCTTCTTCTTCTTCTTCTCATTGTCCCACTGTGGACACTCAGAGATGCAGTGACCAGGTTTCTTGCAGTTGTGGCAGGTTCTCTTCTTGTGGTCATGGGTGGAAGCTTCATCATTCCTTGAGTTGGATCGTGAAGACTTTCTGAAGCCTTTCTTCTTGGTGAATTTCTGGAAGCTCCTTTCCAATGTCTTCAGGATCACCAGAACTGAAGTTAGGTTCTTCTTCAGATGAGGAAGCAGCAGCCTTTGCCTTCAAAGCACGAGTTCGGCCATAGTTGGGGCCATAGATATCCCGTTTCTCAGATAGCTGGAACTCATGTGTGTTGAGCCTCTCAAGTATGTCAGACGGACAGAGAGTCTTGAAGTCAAGGCGTTCTTGAATCATCAGGACTAAGGTGTCAAATGAGCTATCAAGTGATCTCAGTAGTGTCTTGACTATTTCATGCTTTGTGATCTCAGTGGCGTCGAGTGCTTTGAGCTCATTTGTGATATCAGTGAGGCGATCAAATGTGAGCTGGACGTTCTCATTGTCGTGCCTCTTGAAGCGGTTGAAGAGGTTGCGGAGAACACTGATCCTTTGATCTCGCTGAGTTGAGACGCCTTCATTGACCTTGGAGAGCCAGTCCCAGACTAGCTTCGATGTTTCCAGAGCACTCACACGGCCATACTGTCCCTTGGTCAGATGACCACAGATGATGTTCTTGGCGGTAGAGTCCAATTGAACGAACTTCTTGACGTCAGCAGGGTGACCCCTTCACCGGTCTTGGGAAAGCCGTTCTTGATGACATACCATAGATCGACATCAATGGCTTCAAGATGCATGTGCATCTTACTCTTCCAGTAGGGATACTCAGTGCCATCAAAGATGGGGCACGCAGTGGAGACTTTGATTATCCCTGCAGTCGACATAGCTAAAACTCCAGGTGGTTAAACCGAATCACACAGAACAAGGGGGTACCTTGCTCTGATACTAATTGAAAGAGCTAGTTATCAACTAGAGGGGGGTGAATAGGAGATTTTTATGAAAGTCTTCAAAATATGGGAGTTTCAAAGACAAACAATAGAAATGACACTATTTGTATACAGCAGAAGGTAGACTACACTAGACAAGCCATAGTCAAGTATTCAATGAAGTGAAAGCACGAAGACTATCAGCAACTAGGCAGTATGGATCAAGATGGAAGATAGTATGAAGCCAATCAGGACAAGTAGTCACACAGTGAAGTCAAACAGATAATGCAAGAAGGCAATGACTTCACGAAGACAAACTATAAGTAAAGAGAAGTGAGAGAAAGAACCAGTAGCTTCGGGAGGACAGAGATTTGTTCGACCAGTTCCAGTTGTTGTGACAACTATACGTCTGGTTAGGGAGGCTGAGATTTAACTCAGAAGACCGTGTCTTCACCTTATTCCCCTTGAGCTAAGGACACCTAGTCCCCGCCCAATCACTCTGGTAAGTCTTCAAGGTAGACTTCCAAACCTTCCCAGACTTCGTTCACCAGCAATCCACAATGACTCTTGGATGCTCAGAACGCGACGCCTAACCGGCTGGAGGATTCATAGTCCTGAAGTGTAACAAGTCTTCACATCACGCGGACAGAAAGACTTCAGTGATGCCAAACACTCTTTGGGCTATGGGTGGTTTGGGCTTTGTCCTTGCAAGGATTCTCTCTCAAGTGCTTCGGAGGTGGGTTGCTCTCAAACGACAAAAGTCGTGTACTAACTCTGAGCAGCCACCAATTTATGGTGTAGGGGGTGGGCTATTTATAGCCACTGGGCAACCTGACCTGATTTGTCCGAAATGACCCTGGGTCACTAAGGAACTGACACGTGTCACAACGGTCAGATTTCAAACACACGCGGCAGCTTGACTTGGGCTACAAGTAAAGCTGACTCATCCGACTCTGGATAAGATTTGCTCTCATTGTCTTCGCTCGAAGACATAGGATTTGGTTGAGCATCACTTTAGTCACTCTGACTTTGTTCACTTGGACCCCACTTAACAGTACGGTGGTTCCTATGACTCAACAAAGAAGAAAAGGAAACAACGAAACAACTAAGTCTTCGCGCTCCATAGTCTTCACGCGATGTCTTCTCATGTCATAATCTTCAACGTGAATAGCTTCACAGACCACCATTGTCTTCAATGTCTTCACACATTTTTAGGGGTCATATCCGGTAGGTAAACCGAATCAATGAGGGACTACTACCTGTGTTATCCTGCAATTCTCACAAACACATTAGTCCCTCAACCAGGTTTGTCATCAATACTACAAAACCAACTAGGGGTGGCACTAGATGCACTTACAGCGCGCCGCTTAGTCGCTGACATCAAGGAGGCTTCGGCTGATACCACGACGCCGAGTGCCCATAACTATTCCCGCATAGCTGGTTAGTGCGTTTAGGCAAGTGGCCAGACTCAGATCAAATACCAAGATCTCGTTAAGCGTGTTATTATGAAGTAATCGTGAACGCCGACCAGGGCCAGGCCCACCTCTCACCTAGGTGGTCTCAACCTGCCCTGTCGCTCCGCCACAAAGATCCACAAAGAGGGCTGTCGGGACAAAGGTCCTTTCAGCCCCCAATCCATGAATCACTCGCGGGTACTCTACGAGTCGACCCGACTTTAGTCACGTCATGTAATTTGTATAATATGTATGTATGTATGTATAAACCCATGATCACCTCCCGAGTGATCAGGACCCGATAGTATAGCATGGCAGACGGACAAGAATGCAGGGCCACAGATGGAATACTAGCATCCTATACTAAGCATGTAGGATTGCAGGTAAAGGTAACAACAGTAGTAGCAAGAATAGGCTATGCATCAGGATAGGATTAACGGAAAGCAGTAACATGCTACACTATTCTAATGCAAGCAGTAGAGAGAAGAATAGGCGATATCTGGTGATCAAGGGAGGGGGCTTGCCTAGAAGCTCAGCCGAGAAGGAGAGGTCGTCAACACCGTAGTCGTACTGGGTAGCAGCGGCGTCGGTCTTGGTGTCTAGCGAGAGAAGAGGGGGGAAGAAACAATAAATATAAAAGCAAACATATGCATGACGATGCATGACATGACAATGAATAGTGCTAGGTGTGCCCCAACGCGGTAGTAGGTGATACTGGCATAGGGGGGAAACATCCGGGAAAGTATTCCCGGTGTTTCACGTTTTCGGACAAATGAACCGGAGGGGGAAGTTGCGTGTTTGCTATGCTAGGGATGTGTGGAGGATGAACGGGTTGTGTATTCGGATTCGTCTCGTCGTTCTGAGCAACTTTCATGTACAAAGTATTTTCATCCGAGTTACGAATTATTTTATATGATTTTCTAAAGTTTTAATCATTTTCTGATTTTAATTATTTATTTCAATTTGAATTATCCAGAATAGTAAATTATAAAATAAGCATGACATTAGGGTGACGTCAACAAGTCAACTGGTCGGTTGACCAGTCAAACTAGACAGGTGGGTCCAATGGGACCCACATGTCATTGTCAAGGGCACTTACAGGGGGTTTAGACTAACTAAATGGGTTAATTAGTGGGTGGGGCCCAGTAGTCAGTGAGAGATTAAGTTTTTAATTAGCTAATTTCATTAATTAGCAATTTATCTATTTATTTTTATTCGTTTATGGCGTGGGGCCCGCATGTCATGGACACAGGGGAGCCACATCAGCGCTGACTGAGGTCAACGGGTCAACGGGGCCCACCCGTCAACGACACAAGGGGGCCCACGCGTCAGGCCAGCTCAGCGACGGCCGACGACTCGTCGGAATCACGCCGGCGAGCTTGTTCGCGGCGGCACGTCCTCGGGCATCGTCAGAAATCGCCCACGGGGCATCATTTTGGTCGCGGTCGGGCGTGTTAGAACGGCAAGACGATGACGCGTCGGTTGATGGTGGTTTCACGGGCTGCATGGCCGGAGACGAGCAGTACGACGTCGCCGGCGGTGGGGTGTCTCGGGCGAGCAACGGCAACGGTGATGCGGCACGCTACTAGGCAAACGGGATGGCTAGTCGGACCCTACTCGATGCGGTGAGTTCAACGGAATCATGCCCGTGACCATTTGGTCACCGGAGTCTCGCCGGCGACGAGATCCGCGGTGCTGCGTCCGGGCGCTTCGGCGGCAGCTAGTTAGGGCGAGAGAGAGAGAGAGCAAACGGGGAGGAAGCGGGGACTCACCGAGTGGCACACACGGTGGCCCTTGGGGGTTTAGTAGCAGCAGAGGGCGTCGCCGGAGTTGGTGAAAAGCGGCGGCGAAGCTTGTCGGAGTAGAGGAGGAAGACAGCGGCGTCGTGGGCGTTGCAGGGCTTGATCCAGCAGTATAATCGAAGCAGAGGAGTGAGGCAGAGCTGTTGGACTCGTCGGATAGGTGAACGGGCGACGGTGGTCGCGTCTACTGCGAGCGGCGGCGACGAAGGCGCTCGGCCATGGGGGAGAGCGAGGAGCGGCGATGTGGATCAGAGGGGAGAAGGAGGCCGAGAGGGACCGTGAGGTGAGTGGGAGATGGGATCGAGGAGGCGGGGGCGCTGGCGATCTTATCCCCTTGACAGGGACGGCGAGGTGGTGCGACGGGGACGCACCCCCTGTTCGTCCTGTTCATGGGGCGGGCGGAGGAACAGGGCGCGGGGAAAGAGGCGACAAGGGGGGCGGGGGAGTGGGCCGACCCGGATGGGCCGGTTGGCTAGCTGGCTGTTGGCTAGTTGGGCCATTCGCCCAGGGAGAGGGGGGTTCTTTTCCTTTTTTGTTAGTTTTGTTTACTGTTTTTGTGTTTTCTTTTCTTTTCTTTTCTTTATTTTCCTTTTCCGTTTTAATTAATTTAGGGCATTTAAGTATTTTATAAAATTGTGTCTTCTACACCATAATTACCTATGCCATATTTGGCACTGTCCGAACATTTTTGTTTGAACTTTTGAAAACTTTGGGTGGTTGTCACTAAATCATTTTTGAATTTGAAATGTTTTGAACTAACACGTGATTAGCAACAGTAATGGAGGTGACGTGGCATCATTTGCAGAGCTTCACTGTAGCATAATTATCCAGGCGTTACAGTGTCCCCTGTTACCATCGCACCAAGGCTACCTATTCGGGATCCCCCATTCCGAGATCTGATGTATTTGACTCCAACACTAGTCCCTAGTACAACCAATTGCACATTGAGCAACCAAAGCACCGAGGAGCATCCAAGTGCGCATCTATAGGGTCCGAAACCACCAAGGTCGCGGAAAATTTCTTCCACGATGAACATGTTCCAAATGACATCATGTCCCATGAACCGCCACTTAACATATCCCTCGTGGCTAGGTTCTTTGCTCATCTTTGCCGAGTTGGATGTAAATGCTGATAACTCTGGCAACCTGAAGAGTGAAACATAAACGACGAAAAACCCCATGATGTGAAGCTCGTAATAAAATTTATATAGGGAGCAAATTAGCAAGGGGAAATGTCGGTGCCGAAGGGAGAGCGGGAGCAGGACACAGTAATGTTTTCACTTTCAATTTCAGAAAAATTTCAGTACCAATCGAAATCATCAAAATTAAGTGAATTTTAGTGATTTTGGTTTGCTTTTTGGACAAAAGGCCGTAATATTTGCTTGATGTTAATTAATATGGACCACGCTACGTGTCGGCCGCCGAATCTTTTAAAAGCTCGACAATCGTTCGACCTACAGCTATCTAGCATCGTCCTAATCACTGCAACAAGATTAGTGTTGCAGAATTCTTTGCTACAAAGCTTATGTGGCAGTAACCTGTTGCAATATAGGTGATATTGCAGATTTTTTTTCTTTGCTATTTTTGCAGCATAGATGTTATTGCGGAAGAAAATTTTACAACACAGATGATGTTGCAGAAAATATTTGTAGCTTTTCTCATCTTTATCTTTTTACAACATAGGATGTTGTTACGGAAAATAATTTTGCAACACATGATGTTGCAGAAAAAATTACGAAAAGAGACACACGCGTCACAGGGAGTAGGCGGCGGATCACGCGCGTGCGATCCGCCGGCTGATGGCAAGCGTTTCCCATTAAATATTTGCGTTTTTTGAAGTTATTTTTAAAAAACACTTGAATCAACTCGTAGTGCTGAAATTACTGAAATATTTTAACCGGAAGGTAAATATTTTAGTGACTTTTGAAAATAATAAAATTCAGTGAATTTAATCGAAATCTGACTGAAAATGAAAACCATGGATACCTCACCGATGGGTAAAATATGAAGAAACTGAGCGAACCGACAGACTGGGTCTAACCGAACGCACAAGACGAGCCGGACCTTATCCGAAAACCTGCCCACCTTCAAATCGCCGTGGACGACCAAGGAGACGGCGGCCGTGGGCACAGGAGGCGAATCCGCATCCGGGGGGAACAAGAGCAGAGGAATCGGGAAGCGATCCGTGTTGGTGGTAACTGGTAAGCACCACAAAAAAAAATTCGATTTTTCTTGCTTCCCCCGTGATCTAGGTCTGCATCTCCTCATCGTTGAAGTGCAGGAGTTGATAGCCGGATTCCCGGAGGGAGACGAATTCGACCTAGCAGCGGAGTTGGGAGCCCGATTCCAGGTGGGAGACGGCAGAGATCACCAAGAAGGACGACATCAATCGCTATAAATAAAGGGGGCCAAGAACACCCAAGGGCCAAGGCGCAGCCAGAGATCCGGGTGCTGAGTCTTTTTTTGCTTGCTGTTGCTGAATACTAGTGCTACAAATACTTGAGGAAATTCCTAGCCTGCAGGCTGCAGCAGATGGAAGGCCCCTTCCCATTGCTTGTGCATGATCTTGGGAACCGTACAGATGACTGCCAGACGCGGTTCAGCATCTCCAACCAGGCCGTGAGCACCGCAGCCATCCATGAACTCAAGGACTACAGGTGCTTCGAGTCTCCACAGGGCTGGGTGCTCGCGCTGGAACCTGCTTCCCTGCACACGTTCCTGTGGCGTCCTCAGGACGGCCAGAGGATCAGCCTTCCATCCCCAAAACAAGAATTTCCCAGGAGGTGCAAGTGCCTGCTTTCCGACAAGCCTAGCTCGACATCGTCTTGCACTGTTCTGGTCCTCGATCTTGACCAGCCTAATCTGTTGGTGTGCCGAATCGGAGGAAGCCAATGGGACTCTTACAACTATGAGCTCACCATGTTCCTCGCAGATGACAAGCCCCGGGAGATACATATGGCCAAACTTAAAGGCATTGCTGCTGTTGGGGGCAAGGTCTACTACACGTTCACGGGACACGCCCTTGGAGTAGTGGAGTTCAGCCCTGAGCTCAGCCTCACCGAGTTTGAAGTTGATATGGTTGAACTGCCCGACACCATGCCGTTTACTTCAACTTACTTGGTTGAATCATGTGGTGACCTCTTTATGGTGGTCGTTGTCTTTCTTGGACACAACGTGCACAAAATCGACAAGGTCGACGTGTATAAGATGGACTTCTCGAGGCCGGAATGGTGCAAGGTGGACAGGATTGGTGATAGGGTGTTCCTCTTGGGTGGAGACAGCATCGGAGCATCCAACTTTGGAGCATCATGTTCGGCCAGTGAACATGGTTTGTCTAGCAACTGTATCTACTTTCTGAACAACATCGCCGCCGAGGAGAATTACCTGCACATTTTCAACCTGGAGAAAGGGACTGAAGAAGTGCAACGTCCTTTTAGACACAAAAATGGTTGCCTGCTGCCACCGCCATGTCCACCGATGTGGCTGTTACCCACAGACGACTGACTTCATGTGGAAGGAAAATTTAGCACTGTACTAGTACTTTTTTTGTTTGTTTGGATACCTGCAATAAAGTGGTGCCTAGCACCTTAGTTCAAGGTTTTGGTGTATTCTCAGTTAGAGAGGGTACATGTTTATCATGCGTCGTAGAATTTGTTTTCGTTGTCACCTCTGAAATGTGAACTTTGTGACGAGAGGAAAACTATTACCATCTGCATTTATCACTGTTTTCTCCAAAGCATTAGATTTTTGTATATATATCATCTGTCAAAACGCCACTGAGATATACACCTCTGTTTTTACAGCAGTAGTACCATACACCTTCATCTTCATTTGAGAGAATCTGATGTACATAATTTATGAAGCAATAAACTTAATTTTTCTGCTATGATCCGATTAATGTTAATGGATTATTTGTGATGAAATACATAGTCGGTGTAGAAACTCTAGATTATCCATATTGTCTTATGCATGGCTTCTTTTCAGTCTCCACAGCTCCCAATTGGTTGTCCATCTGCCAGACTGTTTGATCTTGTGCGCAAGAACTGGATGGGAATGTCCAACTGAAGACTAATTTGCAAAACCAGCAAGCCTGCAACATGGACAAAATCATCTCAGTGGAAGAAGTGGAGTACAATACATCTTATCATTAATACTATCTTGGTTTGATACAGGCAATGAAATTCTGACATTAAGTAACGTAAACATGATTCCAAAATATAGGACATGTGAGCGTTACAGACTAGTAACAATGAATTGACTATTGACCACTTCGCTACACACAAAAAATAAGTAGATGAACATGATAAATCAGAAGTCCCAAGGTCATGCCATTGATGGTCTGGGAAAATCTTCTCTAATCTTAACTCATATTGTGCGGCTTATCTTCTGTGTTATCTGAGTTGAGAGAGAGAATGTCAAAGGTATTGAAGAGCTTATCACCCTGGTGCATTGGCCCAGAGCTTTCAGGTGTTTTAACACTGAGCTAAGTATTTGTAATGGATAATAATGGATGCCAAGAAAAGAACCATACAGTCTTCCGGTGATTCCTGTCAGGACCCGTCTGCAACGTAGCAACACCTGAAGGCAAAGTTCAGTTAATTTGAATTGCTTCCACGAGCACGCGAAGACAGCTGAGCCGTCCATCCCGGATCCAACGTCTTCCCTTCACCCATACCGTTTCGCGAGTTATGATGAAGCTGACACCGTGGATCACGCATCGGACGGCTCCCCGACTCGGACGCGCCGCTGTTCACTTTCCGGCAAAAGGCTTGCAGCCTCAACCACTATGTATTCATTTTCTTCTTTTCTTTTTTGGGTTTGTAAGGCTATAAAGCCAGGGATTGGAGACGCTAGAACCATCTCCCAGTTTTCTAGGGTTTCCCCCTTTGCGCCGCCAATGTTCCTGGCTGGCTAGGTTCCTCTGTAAGAAGCTAAACTGCTCCAATCTTTCCTCTGAAAGTGAATGAAATAGCTAAGTTTAGACTAGTTCCTCTGAATCCAGTTCTTCAGATCCTCCTTGGGTCTGACAGTTCCTACCATACCCTCTTGATAACCTACAGGCTACAAAAGGGGATATGTCAGCACACAAGAAACAGAAAGTGACTATGGAAATATTATGAACCACAAGTACGCAAAGCACTAGAGGACCTAGTTAGCATCCTGCCATTCATCGTTTTCGGAGCTTATCTATAGAAAGTATTTTTCTTGTATGTATTTCTTGTTATCGTTCTCATTATCCTTGGAGCATATCCATCAAAAATAGCTTTACAAGTGAGAATTGGATAGGGTTGCCTGCCTTCCCCAGAACGGTGATAGCAAAAACGGCGGGACGGAGACTAACAAATATCTTTGGTATTGCCATGGATAATTGTCAAACTTTAGTCTAGAAGTGTACTTGTCCAACACCCAGCGAAGAAAGTGCACTTGAACAGCGTATAGAAGTGCAAGAGCAATTGATTATGTAAAAACAACAATGTTATTAGAGCCAAGTTTACGCACTACAGAGAAAAGGCAGCAGGGAGATATAAAATATGTGGGGGTTACAAACTAGTAATAATGTTCTTGGTTCAAAAAGAAAACTAGTAATAATGTTCTAACAACTTGCCTACAGAAGAACATTATGTAGATGAACATAGTAAATCAAGATTCCCAACGTCATGTGTCATGGATGGTTTGTGAACATCTTCTCTGTTGTCTTCATTCATATAGCACAGCCTATCTTCTGTGTTACCTGAATAGATAATGCAAAATGATCAAATATAGGGATATTGAATAGTTTACGACCTTGGTGCTTCAGCCCAGAGTTTTCGCATATTTTAGCACTTAGCTAAGTACTCCCTCTGTCCCGTAATTCTTGTCGCAACGACATTTTTTCAAAAAATTCCTTCAGGTTTATCCGACCGAACCCGCGGTCCAGTCGTATGTGCCTGGAGCCCACTCCTAGTCCTCAAGTCCTCACTGGCTCACTCCTCGGTCCTCACTTTCTCAGTACAATACTTATAGATGCCCTCTTTTTGTTTATAGATGCCACATTGTCAGTATTTGATGATGATTTTAGTTGCTAGATGCCACTGTTTGTCTATTTATTAGATATAGAAACCGATTTTGACATTGAGAAATTTTTGTTTCTCTAAAATTTTACAGGAACGCTAGATGAGTAAAAGGAACAGGACATTAAATTCTTGCTAGAAGGGAGTATATTAGTAATTGAGGAGTTAGATGCAGACATTAGAGATCTTGCTAGAAAGGAGTATATTAGTATGGGTCCTTACCAACCAACTAATCATACATATGTGTAACAGCCTGGTTTTTGCCCTCTTTTCTTTGCCTGATTTTCTTCTGAGTTGGTTTGAATTTGGAGTTTTGAATCATTCCATTTGGACTTGATCACTTGGGTATCCCTTGATTTTCACCCAAGTGCCCCCTCTCCTCTTCTAACCCATCATTTCACTCCTGGCCAACCCAACAAAATTGCTTGGAATATTTTTCTTAAATGAAAAATATTCATTTTGCCTCCTAAACCCTAGCTAAAATCTTTGACCTCCAAAGCAACCATCATTTCTGTTGCCCCAAAAATCCTGAGAAAAATCTCAAATATTCTTTGGACCCTAGGGAAAATTTCTGAGCAAAAATATTTCACCACTTTTTGGAGTATTTTTGCTACAGAAAATATTTTCAATTCTGGGCTGAAATGGTAGTTTCTACAGCAACTACCTTTTTACTAGCTCCAATGTAGTTGGTTTTTTCCCTATGCTTATTCACCTTAGTAAGAGTCAGTAAAACTCCAAAGATCAGCCCTTGAATCACTGTGGTTTAACCACAGTAACTATTCAAAGTTTCTTTCCAGTAACTAAGCATCTTCACCATTTCACTTCTACTGCACCTGGAAACCAACTAAGCCGTGGTAACACCTAAAGTTACTAAGGACTACACGCCAGACATCATGGTTAGTGCATATGTGGCCTGATGTCATGGTCCACGCGGTGACCGCGTTCATCCGAGGGTGCTGGCATGCCAAACGCGCGCTCTGCGCGTCGTGATAACCCACAAGTATAGGGGATCGCAACAGTTTTTGAGGATAGAGTATTCAACCCAAATTTGTTGATTCGACACAAGGGGAGCCAAAGAATATTCTCAAGTATTAGCAGTTGAGTTGTCAATTCAACCACACCTGGAAACTTAATATCTGCAGCAAAGTGTTTAGTAGCAAAGTAATATGATAGTGGTGGTAACGGTAACAAAGTAAAGACATCAAAAGTAATGTTTTTGGTATTTTTGTAGTGATTGTAACAGTAGCAACGGAAAAGTAAATAAGCGTAAACCAGTATATGGAAAACTCATAGGCACCGGATTAGCGATGGATAATTATGCCGGATGTGGTTCATCATGTAACAGTCATAACATAGGGTGACACAGAACTAGCTCCAGTTCATCAATGTAATGTAGGCATGTATTCCGTATATAGTCATACGTGCTTATGGAAAAGAACTTGCATGACATCTTTTGTCCTACCCTCCCATGGGAGCGGGGTCCTATTGGAAACTAAGGGATATTAAGGCCTCCTTTTAATAGAGAACCGGAACAAAGCATTAGCACATAGTGAATACATGAACTCCTCAAACTATGGTCATCACCGGGAGTGGTCCCGATTATTGTCACTTCGGGGTTGCCGGATCATAACACATAGTAGGTGACTATAGACTTGCAAGATAGGATCAAGAACACACATATATTCATGAAAACATAATAGGTTCAGATCTGAAATCATGGCACTCGGGCCCTAGTGACAAGCATTAAGCATAGCAAAGTCATATCAACATCAATCTCAGAACATAGTGGATACTAGGGATCAAAGCCTAACAAAACTAACTCGATTACATGATAAATATCATCCAACCCATCACCGTCCAGCAAGCCTACGATGCAATTACTCACACACGGCGGTGAGCATCATGAAATTGGTGATGGAGGATGGTTGATGATGACGACAGCAACGAATCTCCCTCTCCGGAGCCCCGAACGGACTCCAAACCAGCCCTCCTGAGAGAGATTAGGGCTTGGCGGCGGCTCCGTGTCGTAAAACGCGATGAAACTTTCTCTCTGATTTTTTTCTCCCCGAAAGCCAATATATGGAGTTGGAGTTGGCGTCGGAGGGCCACCAGGGGGCCCACGAGGTAGGGCGGCGCGCCCAAGGGGGAGGGGCGCGCCCCACCCTCGTGAACAGGGTGTGGGCCCCCTGGTCTTCATCTTTGGCAAGGATTTTTTATTATTTATTCTAAGATATTCCGTGGAGTTTCAGGTCATTCCGAGACTTTTGTTTTCTGCACATAAAACAACACCATGGCAATTCTGCTGAAAATAGCGTCAGTCCGGGTTAGTTCCATTCAAATCATAGAAGTTAGAGTCCAAAACAAGGGCAAAAGTGTTTGGAAAAGTAGATACGACGGAGACGTATCAACTCCCCCAAGCTTAAACCCTTGCTTGTCCTCAAGCAATTCAGTTGACAAACTAAAATAGAAAAAGAAAAACTTTTACAAACTCTGTTTGCTCTTGTTGTTGTAAACATGAAAAGCCAGCATTCAAGTTTCAGCAATTATTATGAACTAACCATACTCACAATAACACGTAGGTCTCACAATTACTCATATCAATAGCATAATCAGCTAGCGAGCCATAATAATAAAACTCGGATGACAACACTTTCTCAAAATAATCATAACATGATATAATAAAATGGTATCTCGCTAGCCCTTTCTAAGACCGCAAAACATAAATGCAGAGCACCTTTAAAGATCAAGGACTGACTAAACATTGTAATTCATGGTAAAAGAGATCCAGTCAAGTCATACCCAATATAAACCAATCATAATGAATGCAAACGACAGTGTGCTCTCAAGCGGGTGCTTTTTAATAAGAAGGGTGATGACTCAACATAAAAGTAAATAGATAGGCCCTTCGCAGAGGGAAGCAGGGATTTGTAGAGGTGCCAGAGCTCGATTTTGAAATAGAGATAAATTATATTTTGAGCGGCATACTTTCATTGTTAACATAACAACTAAAAGACGACGATATCTTCCATGCTAAACAGATTATAGGCGGTTCCCAAACAGAATGGTAAAGTTTATACTCCCCTTCCTCCACAAGCATCAATCCATGGCTTGCTCGAAACAACGAGTGCCTCCAACATTCAACGGGTCCCAAGGGGAGTTTTGTTTGCAGTTATTTTGATTTAGTTTGCATAAAGCATGGGACTGGGCATCCCGAATACCAGCCATTTTCTCGTGAATGAGGAGCGGAGTCCACTCCTCTTGAGAATAACCCGCCTAACACGGAAGATAAGGGCAGCTCTAGTTGACATATGAGCTATTCGAGCATGCAAAACAGAATGTTTATTTGAAGGTTTAGAGCTTGGCACATACAAATTTACTTGGAACGTTAGGTAAATACCGCATATAGGTAGGTATAGTGGACTCATATGTAATAACTTTGGGGTTTAAGGAGTTTGGATGCACAAGCTGTATTCCCGCTTAGTACAGGTGAAAGCTAGCAAAAGACTGGGAAGCGACCAACTGAGAGAGCGACAACAGTCGTAAACATGCATTAAAATTAATTTACACCGAATATAAGCATGAGTAGGATATAATCCACCATGAACATAAATATTATGAAGGCTATGTTGATTTGATTCAACTACATGCGTGAACATGTGCCAAGTCGAGTCACTCAATTCATTTAAAGGAGGATACCATCCTATCATAGCACATCATAATCATCTCAATAGCATGTTGGCATGCAAGGTAAACCATTATAACTCATAGCTAATCAAGCATGGCACAAGCAACTATAATCTCTAAATGTCATTGCAAATATGTTTACTTCATAATAGCTGAATCAGGAACGATGAATCATCATACTTACAAAAACAAGAGAGGTCGAGTTCATACCAGCTTTTCTCATCCCAATAAGTCCATCATATATCATCATTATTGCCTTTCACTTGCACGACCGAACGGTGTGTATAATAATAAGAATGCACGTGCATTGGACTAAGCTGGAATCTGCAAGCATTCAACTCAAGAGAGAAGACAAGTAATATGGGCTCTAAGTTAAATAAGCGATCATGCATATCAGAGCCACTAAGCATTTTCAATATAGTCTTCTCGACCCCCAAAGAAAGGAAAAGAAATAAAAACTATTTACACGGGAAAGCTCCCAACAAGTAAAAAGAAGAATGGGAAATATTTTTGGGTTTTCTTTTTAATTCTACTACAAGCATGGAAAGTAAACTAACTATTTTTTTTGTTTTTTCTTAAAGTTTAACAAACACACAAGAAGAAAGCAAGAAAAAGAAATTTAAACTAGCATGGATAATACAATGAAAGAGTATGAGCACCGACATCCAGCAATGAGTGTGTGTGAACATGAATGTAATGTGAGTGAGAAATACGTACTCCCCCAAGCTTAGGCTCTTGGCTTAAGTTGGTCTATTGCCAGGGATGGCCTGGCGGATATCCGTAGGTGAAGCTGGGGTCGTACTGTGATGAAGAAGACTCCGGTTGCCACTGGCTGGCGGCCTCCTCTGGATCCCAAGAATAAACAGATAGTCATGGAGGCTCATCTTGTGGCTCCGGCTCCGGGGCCGGTGCAGGGTTCTGATAGGTTTGAACAGCCGACCACGGAACAATGTGAGGCTCTGCATACAAGTTAAACAAAGAAGGAGCAGGCAAAGTAATAGTCTCAGGGTGATGTTTATCAAAGTATAATTTATATTTAAGCTCCCCATCGCGAATCTTAACAAGAAAATCATGCGCTATCATACTCTTGTAATCTAAATAAGAACGGGGCAGCGCTGTTTCCTCTTTCTCCACATGCCTAATAGGTATTTCAAAATGTTCAGCTAGGCGCGAAGCATAAATGCCTCCAAAAATGGGGCCCTTAGTACGGTTCAGACTTAACCGTCTAGCAACAATTCCACCCATACTAAAAGAGTTATCGCGGTATAAACCATCGAGCAAGATAATAATATCAGGAATACTAAGGTTCCCACAGTTCCCGCGTCCAATCAAGCAACGACTAGCAAATAAGGCAAAGTAGCGTAAAACAGGATAATGTATGCTAGTGATCCTTGCATCAGAAACCTTCCTGGTTTCTCCCACCGTGATAGTGTTGACAAAAGCTTCTAATTCATTACGGTGGGGTTCATCTAAGGTGCCCTCAGAGGGTATTCTACAAACCTCGCAGAATTCTGCTAAGTCCTCTCTTTAACAACGTCATATAAATGAAACTCTACTGTTGGAGGTGATTTCTTAGGGAAAAAGTAGAAGTTTTGCACAAAAGTATTTGTGAGTAAGAGATACCGATGACGTTGGTCGTGGAGGAAGTTGGTGAGGCCGGCGTTCTCAATCAATAAATAGAAATCTTCATGAATCCCAGCTCTCCTCAAGAAGTCATCGGCAGGCCATTCACACGACCGGACCTCCGCGGTGCGAGGTAAATTAAATTTGGGCTTCTCCTCTTCTTCCTTTTGTTTTTCCTTGGAGCTTCGGCTCGACGAGCCCCTCAAAAGTCTCTTCATTATTTCTGAAACAATCTAAAATTTTTAGTAACTTCAAATAAAAGTGAACCAACTTCAATCGTGCTTGAGTTGGTTTTTCGTGTTTGTGTGAGACAAAGGAAGAAGATGGGCGTAGGAATAAGTGGAGGAGGGCCACCATGGGCCCACAAGGCAGGGGGCGCGCCTAGGGGGGTAGGGCGCGCCCTCCACCCTCGTGGCTAGGTGGCAACTCCCTCCGTGGTAATTTTTGCACAGTAAATCCTCAAATATTCCCGAAAAAATCATATTAGATTGGCATGGCATTCTGAGGACTTTTATTTTCGGGATATTTTTATATTGCACGGATAAGTCAGGAGACAGACAGAAAAATATTATTTTACTTTATTTCTACTAAATAACAGAAAATATAAAAAGGGTACAGAAGGTTGTGCTTCTAGTTTCATCCATCTCGTGATCATCAAAATGAACCCACTAACAAGGTTAATCAAGTCTTGTTAACAAACTCATTCCGAATAATCATAGAACCGGAGAAATTTCGAATAACACTAAGTTACCCCAACGGGGATATGAAAATCCCCAACAATAAGAATATCATACTTTTTCTTGACAGTAGGGAGAGGAAATTCAAAACCTCCAAATATAATCGATGGAATTTTTCCAATAGAGTTGATACTATAAACTTGAGGTTGTTTCCTCGGAAAATGTACCGTGTGCTCCTTACCATTAACATGAAAAGTGACATTGCCTTTGGTGCAATCAATAACAGCCCCGGCAGTATTAAGGAAAGGTCTTCCAAGAATAATAGACATACTATCATCCTCGGGAATATCAAGAATAACAAAGTCCGTTAAAATAGTAATCTTTGCAACCACAACAGGCACATCCTCACAAATACCGACAGGTATAGCAGTTGATTTATCAGCCATTTGCAAAGATATTTCAGTAGGTGTCAACTTATTCAAGTCAAGTCTACGATATAAAGAGAGAGGCATAACAATAACACCGGCTCCAAGATCACATAAAGTAGTTTTAACATAATTTCTCTTAATGGAGCATGGTATAGTAGGTACTCCTGGATCTCCAAGTTTCTTTGGTATTCCACCCTTAAAAGTATAATTAGCAAGCATGGTGGAAATTTCAGCTTCAGGTATCTTTCTTTTATTAGTAATGTAAGTGCATCTAGTGCCACCCCTAGTTGGTTTTGGAGTATTGACAACAAAGTTGGTTGAGGGACTAATGTGTTTGTGAGAATTGCAGGATAACGCAGGTAGTGTCCCTCATTGATTCGGTTTACCTACCGGAGATGACCCCTAAAAATGTATGAAGACATTGACGACAATGGTGGTACGTGAAGATATTCATATTGAAGACTATGACATGAGAAGACATTGAGTGAAGACTATGGAGCGCGAAGACTGTGTTGTTTCACTGTTTCCTTTTTCTTATTTGTTGAGTCATAGGAACCACCGTACTGTTAAGTGGGGTCCAAGTGAACTAAGTCAGAATGACTGAAGTGATGCTCAACCCAAATCCTATGTCTTCGAGCGAAGACAATGAGAGCAAATCTTATCCAGAGCTGGATGAGTCAGCTTTGCTTGTAGCCCAAGTAAAGTTGTCGTGTGTGTTTGAAATCTGATTGTTGGAACACACGTGTTAGTTCCTTAGTGACCCAGGGTCATTTCGGACATATCAGGTCGGGTTGCCCAGTGGCTATAAATAGCCCACCCCTACACCATAAATTGGTGGCTGCTTAGAGTTAGTGCACGACTTTTGTCGTTTGAGAGCAACCCACCTCGAAGCCTTTGAGAGAGAAAAATCCTTGCGAGGACCAAGCCCAAACACCCAGAGCCAAAGAGTGTTAGGCATCACTGAAGTCTTTCTGTCTGTGTGACCTGAAGACTTATTACACTTGAGGACTGTGAATCCTCCAGCCGGTTAGGCGTCGCGTTCTGAGCATCCAAGAGTCATTGTGGATTGCCGGTGAACGAAGTCTGTGAAGGTTCGGAAGTCTACCTTGAAGACTTACCAGAGTGATTGGGTGAGGACTGTGTGCCCTTAGCTCAAGGGGAATAAGGTGAAGACACGGTCTTCTGAGTTGAATCTCAGCCTCCCTAACCAGACGTACAATTGTCACAGCAACTGGAACTGGTCCAACAAATCATGTGTCTTCAACAAGTGACTGGTTCTATCCCTTCCCATCCTTTACTTAGAGTTTGTCTTCGTGAAGTCAGTGCCTATCTGCCATACCTGTTTGACTTCATTGCTTGACTACTATTGTTGATTGGCTTCATACTATCTTCCATCCTGATCCTTACTACTTAGCTACTATTAGTCCTGTACTTTCACATCATTGCATACTTGACTATGGTTTGCTTATTGTAGTTTATCTTCCGCTGCATATCAATTAGGTCATTTCTACTGTTTGTCTTCGAAACTTCCATGTTTTGAAGACTTTCATAAAAATCGCCTATTCACCCCCCCCTCTAGTCGATACTAGCACTTTCAATTGGTATCAGAGCAAGGTACTCCCTTGTTCTGTGTGATTCGGTTTAACCACCTGGAGTTTTAGCTATGTCGACTGCAGGGATAATCAAAGTCTCCGCTGCTTGCCCCGTGTTTGATGGAACTGAATATCCCTACTAGAAGAATAAGATGCGTATGCATCTTGAAGGCATTGATGTCGACCTCTGGTATGTCGTCAAGAACGGCGTTCCCAAAACTGGTGAAGGTGTCACCCATACTGATGTCAAGAAGTTCATTCAATTGGACTCTACTTCCAAGAACATTATCTATGGTCATCTAACCAAAGGATAGTATGGCCGTGTGAGTGCTCTGGAGACGTCGAAGCTAGTCTGGGACTGGCTATCCAAGGTCAATGAAGGCGTCTCAACCCAGAGAGATCAAAGGATCAGTGTTCTTCGCAACCTCTTCAACCACTTCAAGAGAAACGACAATGAAAATGTCCAGCTCACGTTTGATTGCCTCACTGACATCACAAATGAGCTTCAAGCTCTCGGCGCAACTGAGATTACCAAGCATGAAATCATCAAGACGCTACTAAGATCACTTGACAGCTCCTTTGACACCCTTGCCCTCATGATACAAGAACATCCTGACTTCAAGACACTCGATCCGTCTGATATACTTGAGAGGCCCAACACACATGAGTTCCAGTATCTATGGTCCCAACTATGGCCGAACTCGCGCATTAAAGGCAAAAGTTGTTTCCTCATCTGAAGAAGAATCTGACTGCAGTTCTGATGATCCTGAAGACATTGGAAAGGAACTTGCTATGCTTGTGAAGAAGTTCCAGAAGTTCACTAAGAAGAAAGGCTTCAGAAAGTCCTCACGATCCAGCTCGAGAAATGACGAAGCTTCCACTCATGACCACAAGAAGAGAACATGTCACAAGTGCAAGAAACCCGGACACTATATCTCTGAGTGTCCACAGTGGGACAATGAGAAGAAGAAGAAGAAGAGCAAGGAATATGATTCTGATGACAAGAAGAAGAAGAAATCTTCAAAGTCTTCTTTCAAGTCCTCATCAAGGTCTTCATCTCATAAGAAGAGTTCATCTGGCAAGGCTCGTGCTTTTGTTGGCAAGGAAATGGATTCAGAAGAGGAGTCTGCTTCTGAGGAGGCGGAGGTGAAGTCTGGAGAGGAGTCTGACCCTGGCGTTGCAAGTCTGGCTCTAGCCACAGCCTATGTTGCTAAGTCCATCTTCAACACTGAAGACAATGACTTCCACACCAACGCTGAAGCTGGTAACGAAGACGATCCTACTCCCACCTACTGCTTCATGGCACGTGGAGCCAAGGTAAAATCACGTGATGCTTACTTTCAAACATCAAGTGAAGATGACTCTGATTGTGAATCCAAACCTAGCTACAAAACACTTGCTAAAATTGCAACTGAACAACAAAAGGCTATGGAACATACTCAAAAACTGTTAGACAAAAGCGATGACCTGTTGGACGCGGAAATGACACGTTCACAGTCCTTAGTTGAAGATATAAAAAATCTTCATGCTAAGTACCAAGAACTTGAAAGTCGTCATGAAATGCTCTCAACCACTTATGAAAAGCTATCCTATGATTATCTTCAAAGGAAGCAAGAGCTTGAGAAATTGAGAGCGGCTCATGAAGATCTTCAAAAAGAGAATGAGTCACTTCGCACTCAACAGATTAGTCCTGCTCAGGATGAATTTGAACCACCATGTCTAAAATGCATTGAGCGTGATAACGCTACATCTGTTGCTGAATGTTCCACTGCTGCTACCACTACTGGAAACTGGGAATTTGCCATCAGCCAGCTTTTTGCCATCTGCCAGCTGATGGCAAAGAACGTCTTTGCCATCTGCTTATAAAAAACAGATGGCAAAGAACTGACAGACGGCAAAGAACATGGTTGCCATCAGCCAATTCTTTGCCATCTGCTAGTGGATGGCAAAGAATCTTTGCCATCTGCCAGCAGATGGCAAAGAGGTGGGTAGGGTCCAGTGCTATAACGGCCTGTCAACCCACCTCTTTGCCATCTGCCAGCAGATGGCAAAGAATCTTTTCCATCTGTTGGCAGATAGCAAAGAAGTGGGTGGGGCCCAATGGATAACGGCACTGTAACGGCCCAGTAGCCCCACCTCTTTGCCATCTGCCAGCGGATGGCAAAGGCCCATATCTTTGCCATCAGCCAGCGGCTGGCAGATGGCAAAGAGGTCGAACTATCTCCTCCCCCTCTTCTTCTAAAAAAATTCTTCTCCCCTCTCTCCCAGCCCGGCCCCTCCCCTCTCTCTCTCTTCCAGCGCGGCCCCACCCCCCTCTCTCTCTCCCCACCTCACCCACCCACCACTTGTCTAAAAAAATGTCTGCCCCCAAACCGCACCC
>NC_057801.1:529105623-529110558 GCF_018294505.1 Triticum aestivum | reverse complement strand
ACAACACTCCTACATTAACCATTCTCAACAAAGTCATGCCTGTATTATGAGAAATCAGATCAACGTTGGTGGGCAAGAAGTTTCAGTTTTCTTTTATAATTCTATTGATGATTGATTAGTTATTGGTTATGCTCTCGAAGAAGTTGCCGATGGAGATAGCTGGGGTGCCATCGTCCTTCCTTGATCTGGGCATATGTGTCGGCAACTTGCAGATTCCATCCCATAGAGAAATGGCACTGCTTCTCTGCTACCTATGACTCATTTATGTGCTGGCCAACTTTCATTTTCATGCCAAGCAGGGTTGATTATCAGAGGGCTAGGAAAGATGGAGCATGAGCGGGAGCATCGACTACGATGAGTTCATCAGGGAGACAGTGTACATTAACAAGCAGTAGCAGGAGGAGCACCTGTCGGCTGCCTTTGTCTACGTCAACAAGGACGGCTGTAGGTGCATCACCGTAGAAAAAGCTGGAAGAGGCTTGCCAAGAGTACAACATACATGTTGTATCAACACATCATTAGGGACGTCGACAATGACAACATGCATATGTTTATTCACTGCAGTCTTTGTCTTGAATTAATTAATTGGTTTCAGTTAATTCCAGTGATTAGTCTTACCGTTAAGCTAAAAATTACAAATCTGAAATCCAAATTGAGCAAGTCCTTGATATATAGTATACACTTGATTAGCATTGTCGAATCGACGATGACGAGTTTGTGGTGCTGGTGGAGAAGGGGATCACCAGAGGCACATCTCCGACGTTATCATTCTCCATGGAGCGGACGGCCTCAGTTAGCATCATGGCTCCTCCACCAGTCGATCACTGTTGTGCCAATTGCATATAATTAAAAAAGATTAATTATACTATACTTGTATACAACCTAGCTCCCCACATTATTTGTTTACTATGCAAGATAGATGTGGTACCAGTAAGAACTCATGTTGCTTTAGATACAGAGTATATCTTTTGACTGAATTTTCATATACAGTACTTGGTCTTTGTTTGCGTTGTGCTATGGATGATATCAACATTTTTAACACAATTCATTATTGATGTTGTTTGTGTAAATTGACGGAGATAAAAAAATGTTTGCATCATCTATGTGATTTGCATCCTATGATATTTAATTTAACATCGTTTTAAGGTGTTATTATTTTGTACTGCTACTGGATTAGTATGGTTGCATGAAAAACTGAATTTTCTTTCTGGTGGATTTTTTTAATTCATTGAGACAAGGTCATCAAAATCATGACGATCAATAGATATGAGGTAGTCAGGAATATGAATATGTGATTCTTACCGGCGCTAGCTCTGGCCATATGGGTTCAGAACCAAGCACCAAGGTTAATCCAAATATGCGGGGAAGAATACAAATGCAAAAATGCATAGTCACGTAAGATGACCATACAGAGACAATATTATGCATGAAGGTTTGGATTGTTTCAAACCGAGTTAAATTGAAGATGCAAAAATAGTGTATGAAAATTCTATAAATGAGGAAAAATGTTTAACTTGAATGAAACTGGTCCCCCTTATATTCTAAAATGTCTACACGTGTTCACACAAACTGTGGTTGAAGATGAAAGGCGCCAAGGACACACAATGGCGGGTGCGGGAAGGCATCAGAAGAGCTCGGGTAGATAGCCGTGAGCGAGGTGTGTCTTGACACAAAAGGGCAAGGTGATGCTAGAAGGAGCCGGAATAGTGCGAAGGTCTACCAACCGAACGCATGGTGCAGGAATTGGAGGTGGACGCTATTTCAACTCAGGTCCTACTTAATCTCAATATCATTTTACATGGCCATTGGTGTTTTCTCCCGTTGCAACGCACGAGCCTTTTTCCTAGTTATTATATACATATATATTATTAATTAGTTCAAGTTTTAACCTAGCTAGCTCTAAAATGAGTAGTAAGTGCATTTACTCTTTTTTTAACCTTTTGCCTTGACGTTTCTTCGAATATCTAATGCGTTGGCCTTGTCATACTGTAGTTCTTGGACACACGAAGATGGTGTCCGCAGGCCCAACACTATCCTTGGTGTGATTTGTCGCCAGTGCTTCCCGGGGTGGGTCACGTTGCCCGATGAGGGCCGGGTTCCAGAGCTAGGAATGACCTGGGAGCACTACTTGGCTGCCCCGGCCCCGCCGGAGCATAGGGTCGGCGATGTCGAGTGCGACACGGTGGCCGACATTGTGATCACCACGTTTTGGGTAATTTCTCCTTTGCCATTTACGTTGTGTTTTCTTCTTTGATTGCATACCTTCTACATGTGTTTTCTTGTTTGATTGCAGACCTTCTAATCCGTGTTTTATTGTTTGATTGCAGACCTTCTACAGGTGTGCTGAGGGACAGGAGGAGGCCGCGGCTCGGGTTATCAACGCCGAGTGCAGGCGCCTACTTGGAAACTTTCGGCACGAGGCTCGGACGCAGGCTGTTCGAGACTACTTAGCACAGACTGGTATTAGGAGGAGAAAAGAGAAGTGCCGGGACAAGTATTTGAGTAAGGAGAAGTACATGAAGGTAATTACCTATTCTTAAGGCCTTGTACTTAGTTTCCTTGATTTGATTCGTAGGCGTAGCGCTCAATTTCTCTTGCTTAACTTAGGTGCCTCCGAGATGGTGTGCGGACAAGATGGACTGCTGGGAGGTGTTGGTGGATGAGTTGTGCTCTCCCCAATGACGCGTCGCCCACAACATAGCAAAGGAGAAGCGTTTCAAAATGAAAGGTGTGCCACACCATCTAGGCAGCGTCGACCTACATGGGTACGGGAAAAACTGGGTATGTGTGGTTTGCTTCATGATTCATGCAAATTCATTCTTTGTGCTAGCTTGAGTCCTTAACTAATACTCTATTCCTCTCTTTTAGTCAAAACACAACAAGGCTCCAGTGCCAGAGCTGTTCGACCTCTATGGCATGTCCAATATTGCACTGTACAAGAAGGCCAAGGCATTCTCTGAGTCTGACCTCGAAAATGCAAAGAACTTCAGCAACGAGGCCTCCCACCACAAGATGGTGCAGTACGTTAAGCAGGGGAAGACGAGGAAAGGGCCGGACTTTAACCCGAGCCGGCCTCTTGATCCAGAGCTGGTGATGATATATGGTGGAGGGAGGTCCCATGGCTCGTTAGCCATTGGTAATGGACTGATACATTGTAGTAGCACTCTCCCGCAGATCAAGAAGCGCCAGACCAGCTCTGATCCTGAGATACCGCCTCGTTTACGACCAGTGGAAATCGAATTCCAGGTTTGTTAATTATACAGACTCAGTAGCCTTTCCTCCATTACATTGTGTTTGCGGCCGTCGATGATTACAATGCTAACGAGTGGTGTTGCAGACTGCTATTGAGGCAGAGAGAGTGAAGACCCAGGCTGCTTTTGAGGAGAGGGACCGGCAGTTGGCAGAGAGGGACCGGCAGGCGGCGGAGAGGGACAGGGAGAATGAGGAGAGGACGGCTAGGCTGTTGGAGGAGGAGAGGAACCGGAACGACTTGGCTAACCGGGCCATGTACGAGCTCTTCGTGGTAAGTTTCTTCTGCATATTAGCTAAATCATGCATGCAATGTTCCTTTCATTAGTAACTAATATGACTGACTCGTCAAAACCAAATGTACAGTCCATGTGTGAGAAGAACGGCCAGACCCCTCCGCCGATGCCAGTCATTGCTCCGGCGGGCACGGTGAGTTTCATTTGAACGGTCATTAGTTACTAGTCTTCACATTTGAGTTGCATCATGCTAACGATACATTGGAAATAATCTTTGGTGCAGCGTAACTCCCGACAAGCATCGACCGATCCTTCTCCGTCTGCCACTGGTGCGACCGGTCCTACACTTACACCTCCGTGATGACGGTAAGTGTCCCAAGTGTTTTGCTTAATAGAGTTTTGTTGTGATGCCATGTTGTATCTAGACATATCATGCATAATGTGTGTATGTTTGAAATGCATTGTATGTGTGGGATTCGACACCTAGTCGTGTGCCTTTGGTAGCCTTCCATACAGGGAAATGCCTCCTAGTGCTTCCACTGAGCCATGGTAGTTCGCTACTGCTCCAGAACACATGGATTGACCGGCATGTGTCCTTCTTTGCTCCTATGTCTGTCCCTACGGGGAAATGTCACGCGGTGTATCATTGAAGTCCTTGTAGCTTGCTACGACTTGGTTGCACTCGCTGATGACCGATACATGCATTGCTGGGTCATGTATGCCTGTCCCTGTATGTTTGTGCCACCTTGGTTCTATGACTAGTCATGTCGGCCCGGGTTCTCTGCCATATGGATACTAGCGACATAATCATATACTTAGAAATTTTTCCTCCAAAATGACTCAGTATGCTTAGCTAGCTCAAAAATGACATAATAAGCTTAATTAGCTCCAAAATGACATATTTAACCTAGGATAGCTCTAAAATGATATAATATGCTTAAGAAATGACATATTTTAGGTCCTAAATGACTTCATATGCTTAGCTAGCTCCAAAATGACATAATAACCTTACTTAGCTTCAAAATGACCCATTCAACCTAGGCTAGCTCTAAAATGATCTATACTTAGCATTTTTTCCTCCAAAATGACTTAATATGCTTAGCTAGCTCAAAAATTACATAATAAGCTTAATTAGCTCCAAAATGACCTATTTAACCTAGGATCGCTCTAAAATGACCTATACTTAGCATTTTTTCCTCCAAAATGACTTAATATGCTTAGCTAGCTTCAAAATGACCTATACTTAGAATCTTTTCCTCCAAAATTAGTTAATATGCTTAACTAGCTCTAAAATGACATAATATGCTTAAGAAATGACATAGTTTAGCTCCTAAATGACTTCACATGCTTAGCTAGCTCCAAAATGACATAATAAGCTTAATTAGCTCCAAAATGACATATTTAACCTAGGATAGCTCTAAAATGACCTATACTTAGCATTTTTCCTCCA